>NC_046158.1:153192761-153357761 GCF_011064425.1 Rattus rattus | reverse complement strand
CAGCACAGGCAAAGAAAGGGGCAGCAGGGAAATCTACAGGGTGGGAAGCAGTCTCAGGGGCTGGAGTGGGTTGGAGGAGACTAGAAAGTGATTGCTCAGGAAACAGGGTTTACAGCTGGGGAGATAAATAACATTTCAGAAACAGCAGATATGATGCAGGATCTCGTGAATGTGCTACAAAACTGAAACTGTTGCCCTGAAAATGGTCGATGTTAATGGTGATGTTATCTGAAGGAAATCAAGCACAGTTCCTCAAAGTGGATGCCCGCCCGTGCAATTGTCTCTTGTAGCTGCAGATGGGTGAATCAAGTGTATACACGTGGCTGCAGCCAGCAGTCCTTGCCTCAGTTTACCCTCGCACGGCTCACATTGTGTCCACACTGCACTCGCTCCCTCACTAATGCTTCAGGATTTAAGCTGAGGGAATATTCCAGAGCAATCAGAGAGACACTTTCAGTCCCTCCTGCAGCTCACTGAGCCATGGCTTCTCGTGGCCCCTGCTAACCTGCACTTGGAACAGAGGCTCTCAGCTTCCCTCTCTCTCCTGCCTTAGAGGTGCCATCTCCTGGCCTGATGCTCACTGGGAATGGCGGGTTCATGCCCACCTGACAGTCTCTACCCTCAGGGGTGACTTAGATGAAGTCTGGGCCAAAGACAAGAGAGGGAACATCCACAGGGAGTTGAAGGAGAAAGAGACCGAGACAGAGACATTGAAAAGGAGAAAGGGGAGGCACGGGTTCAAATCCACAGATAATTAGAGATGAGGAGAATCAGTGGCCGGGACGGTGTGTACACAGCTCAATCGGTCCATTGCTTGCACAGCGTGTGTGAAGCCCTGATTCCACCCCCAGCCCCACGTACACTGGGGGAGGCGATGCAGACCTGTGATCCGGGTACAGAGCAGGTGGGTGTGGATGGATCAGTAACTTCTACTGTGTAGCAAGTCTGAGACCAGCCTGGGAGAGAGGAGACCCTGCCTCAAGAAAAAACGAGGAGTGGAGAGCAGAAAGGAAAGAGGAAGAGGGAAGGAAGAAAGAAGAAAAGGGAGAAAAGAATGGAGGAGAAAGGAGGTCTGGAGGGGGGAAAAAAAGAGGAGAGGAATCACAAAGAAAAGGAGCAAGGTATTTCCAAATCCCCATTTGCCCCGGGGAAGAGGAAGGTTCTGGAATTCATACAGCTTTGCTATGAGATTCTAGAAGACCCCAAGCAATTCTGCCCCTCTCCCTAGTAAGCCACAGCCCAAGAACCATCGCTCACAGAGGCTCAGACCAGCATGGCAGCTCCCTTCCCCCACAGTTTGCACCAGGGGTACAGCTCGTCCACTGATGGCCTCTGGGGAGGGAACGTAGCTGGCTCAAGTCCAGAGCTGCTTCCTGGACTGTTGGGACACAGAGCAGAGGCCAGAGCCGCAGACCAGCCCCTCCTGGTTCAATGCCTGCCAACAGGTTACAGCTTCCTAAAATGAGACACTGGGCGCTTCTGCCATTCCTGGTCCCCCTCATCTTCCTGTGGAGCATCCAGAAACCTGAGCTGACAGAGGGGTTATTTTTCAGTAAGTACTGGGTCCAGGTCTTAGCATGGAGAGAGGAAACGTGATGGGGTTAGAGAACAAATGCACACTGCAGGTGACAGTGTCTCCCTCACCTTGCCTGGGATCCTGGGTGGGGTGATGTTTGGAGTCAGGGTTTCTCCATATCCTGGAAAGATGGCCTGGCTGAACACAGGTCCTCGGTCTGTGGTGGTTGGCTCCCCACTGTTATAAAGAATTCTTCATGGAGGTGCTGGGACTAGTGCACATTAAATGGACCTTGAGGATTAAATAGCCAAAGGGATTTCCACTGAAGGACCAGCGATTCCTAGGACCACCCCATCCGCTCCAAAACCTGCCCACTGCAGCTCCCCAAAGCTTTCCTGTGTCACAGAGACCTTCCCTGTGTGCTAAAGAGCAGGAGTCCCTTAGGGTGATGGAGCATGGAGATTCTGAGCACTAGAAGGCAGCAGCAGAAAGTGGGTGCTTAGGAGGTCACGTGACAGGTGCAAATTCTGGGTCCATTCTTCAGGAGCTGTGTGACTCTGCATAAGTCCATGGAGCCTCCCCATGCTCTGGGTCCTCTGTTCTGTGCAGGCAACACTGACCAGGCCTACCCATAATTGTGTACTGAGGAGTGAGGGGAATGGCCAAGTGCCCCGGAAGCACTTCCTCAGTATGAATCACTGTGCCCCGGAAGTACTTCCTCGGTATGCCTCACTGTGTCCCAGAAGTACTTCCTCGGTATGAATCACTGCTCATTTTAATCCACACACCTTGACCAAGGTTTTTCAAATGTTGTCACATTAACCTTCAAAGCGACAATCTCAGCAAACATTGAGAGACACATGGGGCCAACCAAGGACAAAACCAAACGCTCACAACGATCCCAAAGGGGCGGGTCCCTCCGGGGAATCTTACAGGTTGTAGAGAGAGGGATAGAGAAGTTACTAGAAATTAGATGCCAGAGTCATTACGGTTGGAGATGTGGCCAGTGTTGTGAAACCCTGAGCTGCTGAGGATTGCCTTCTCCTAGTGACAGGTGAGGGACAAATAGGCTTTCTGAACTCTGTGGGGGTGCCCTGGGACTGGGAAGGAAGAACAGTATCTCCTTCAACACCTCACAGGACCACATATTCTCCTCCTATAGAAATATGTCCAAAATATAAAATAAAGTGTGACTTTGAAGAAAGAAGCCAGTGTTCACGACACAAACAGTGCCCAGAAGAGCAAAGGTGCTGCCTGTTCGCCTGTGGGAAGAAATGCTTGGACCTCAACGAAGGTACCTGTCTCGGCCCCTGCTCCTGCCCTCCTGCTCTGGCACTGGCGAGCCTTCTGGGTCACCGAGGTTTCGTGTGTGACCCAGAGTCTCATGGTATCTGAGTGATGGCATCACTGGGCGGGGAGAGTGTCCTTGGTCATTTTTCTTCCATTCAAATATCTGAAGCGAACAATATCACTTTTTCTTTTAAAAATGATCGTTTTCTGTGTATAAATGTTTACCTGCATGAACACCGTATACACCACGTCCATACAGTTCCTATGGAGGAGAGAAGAGGGCATCATATGTTCTAAAATTGGTAATACAAATGGTTGTGAGCGGCCATGTGGATGCTAGGAACTGAACCCAGGTCCTCTGGAAGGACAGGAAGTGCTCTTAAAAGTAAGACATTGGGGTTGGGGATTTAGCTCAGTGGTAGAGCTGCCTAGCCAGTAGCACAAGGCCCTGGGTTCGGTCCCCAGCTCGAAAAAAAAAAAATTAAAAAGTAAGACATTGACCCAGCCCTGGATTTTCCATTTTGGACTCAGTTTTCTCTTTCATAAGATGGAGAGAGGTACTGGATCATTTGATCCCTTGGCTGCTCTGTGGTACTGTACTGAGATGCCCAGTAGCTATAAAAGACTCATCCAACACCTGTTGATGTCCGGCTGTATGATATCATGAGGCAGATGTGTGTGTAACATAAGGCAGTTGAGTGTGTAACATGAGGCAGGTATATGTATAACATGGGGCGGGTGTGGGTGTAACATGGGGCAGATGTGGGTGTAACATGGGGCAGGTCTATGTATAACATGGGGCAGGTGTGTGTGTAATGTGGGGCAGGTGTGTGTGTATCATGGGGCAGGTGTGTGTGTAGCATGGGGCAGGTGTGGGTGTAACATGGGGCAGGTGTGTGTGTATCATGGGGCAGGTGTGTGTGTACATGGGGCAGGTGTGTGTGTAACATGGGGCAGGTGTGTGTGTAACATGGGGCAGGTGTGTGTGTAGCATGGGGCAGGTGTGGGTGTAACATGGGGCAGGTGTTGATGTAACATGGGGCAGATGTGTGTATAACATGGGGCAAGTGTGTGTGTAGCATGGGGGAGGTGTGTGTGTATCATGGGGGAGGGGTGTGTGTATCACGGGGCGCGTGTGTGTGTGTATCATGGGGCAGGTGTGGGTGTAGCATGGGGCAGGTGTGGGTGTAACATGGGGCAGGTGTGTGTGTAACATGGGGCAGGTGTGTGTGTAACATGGGGCAGGTGTGGGTGTAACATGGGGCAGGTGTTGATGTAACATCGGAGGGGGCAGATGTGTATAACATGGGGCAGGTGTGTGTAGCATGGGGCAGGTGTGTGTCATGGGAAGACCCATGGGGCATGCTGCCAAGGTGTGTGTAGCATGGCTGGGAGGGGCAGGTGTGTGGTGTATCATGGGGCAGGTGTGTGTGTATTCTCCTGGGGCAGGTGTGTGTGTACATCAGGGGCATTTGGGGTGGGTGTAACATGGGGCAGGTGTGTGTGTAGGCACATGGGGCAGGGTGTGTGTGTGTGTATCATGGGGCAGGTGTGTGTGTAGCATGGGGCCAAGGCTCAGTGTGTGTGTCAGGTTCATGGGGGCGGGTGTGGGTGACAAACCCATGGGGGCATCCCAGGTGTGGGTGAAAAATCATGGGGGAGTGTGGTGTGTGGCTGCATGTCTGGGGCAGGTGTGGGTGACATCATGGGGCAGGCCTCAGCCTCCCAAGTGCGGGATAATGAGAACACACATGGGGCAGTGTGTGTGTAACATGGGGCAGGTGTGTGTGTGCAAATGGGCAGGTGTGTGGGCATGGGCAGGTGCCAGGTAACAGCCATGGGGCAGGTGTGGGGGATCATGGGGCAGGTGTGTGTGTGGTGACAGAATCATGGGGCAGGGTGTAGTGTGACACACATGGTAGATGGGGCAGGTGTGTAAATGTAGATGTGTGTGGGGCAGGTGTGTGTGTAACAGGGCATGAGGCATGTGTAAATATGGGACAGGAGGCCATGACAGGAGGTGTAGGACATGGGGCAGGTGTGTGTGTGACATGGGGCAGGGTGTGTGTCATGGGGCAGGTGTGGGTGTGTCATGGGGGGCAGGTGTGGGTGACAGGAGGCCATGGGGACAGGGAGGACATGGAGACAGGGGCAGGTGTGTGTGACAGGCATGGGGCAGGTGTGGGTGTAGCATGGGGCAGGTGTGGGGTAGCATGGGACAGGGTGTGGTGTCTCCTGGTTTGTTTGTCCAGGCCTCTGTCTGACTCTGATAGGGACCTCTGGCCTCCTGTGACAGAGGTCTCTCTGTCACATCCTTGGAGTCCTACAAAAAGACCATCAAAATTATCCACCCAATTTTACCAGTCAGACAAGTATTTGGGGTGCTCCTTACATGGACACAGGGGGCCCTGAGGGGTGCTGACAGGGGACATGGAGACCCACTCACTGTGGGCAGGAAAGGACATGGGGGACTCCTGGGAGAGGCACACAGAACAGGGGGGAACTGGAGGGTGGTTTGCACGCAGGGGGACATGGGAGCAGGGGCCATACAGGGGACAAGGGAGAAAGCAGTGACAGGAGCTTGACAGGAGGACACCCATGTGGAGAAGGTGCTCATGGGAAGACAGGAGGCCCTGGTTTTAGGGGCCATGATCAGGCCTGGAAAGGCTGCCAAGTGGACATGGGACAGGAGGCTGGATGGAGGGAGGGGAGCTGGGAGGGCCTTGGGGAAACATGATGACAGGGGGACATGTGACAACCCTGGCTCTGGTCATGGAACATGGTGGATTCTGGTTTGTTGAATGAGGGAATCATGGGACAGGGGACATGGAACAGGGAGACATGGTGACAGGATCTCAGGGGACTTTGACATTCTCCTGCAGGGGACAGCAGGAGCTCGTGCTGACAGGAGGATTGACCTAAATGTGCCACTGGTGACAGGAGGACATGGAGGGGGGACACCCAGGGGGACATGTTGACAGGAACATCCCAGGAGGCCATGGGGATGGAGGCCCACAGGAGGCCTGGGTGACAGGAGGACATGGTGACAGGAGGACATCAGGAGGCCATGGTGACAGGAGGACATGGAGACAGGGCCTCATCTTCCCTAATTGCATGGAGAAGGAGAACTCTACAGAGGCCAGATGTGGGAGGACAGGAATTCCACACCCATGGAGACAGGAGGGGTGACAGCACTTTAATAGGAGGACTAAGGACATTGTGGGGTCAACAGGATTTAATGGAGACAGGTGTGTAAAATCAGTTGTCCATTAAATACTTTAGACAGGGGATCTCTGGGACAGGGGACATTTTTCCCTGGATGGTGACAGGAGAATGTTGACAGGTTCCAGAACCATCCATTCTTGGACAGGAATGGAGAAGGGGACATCAGAAATGGAGACAGGAGGAGCCCATGGAGACAGGAGGACAAGGGCATGGAGGACATGGAGACAGGAGGGAGCCATCAGGAAAATGGGACAGGAGGACATGGTGACAGGATAAATCTGCAGGGGGGGGGGGACAGGAGGACATGGGGACAGGAAAAGCACACAGGAGGACATGGAGAAAGGAGGACATGGAACATGGAGACAGGGGACAAGACAGGGGGGGGGGAGCTAGGATATGGAGACAGGGGACATGGAGACACCTGGTGACAGGAGGCCATGGAGACATTGGAAGACTTCCATGGAGACATAGCTCATGGGACAGGGGACATGGGAAGGGACATGGAGACACCTGCCATGGAGACAGGGGGACATGGAGCCAGGGGGACATGGTGACAGGATATCATGACAGGAGGCCATGGACATGTAGATGGGAGGCCATGGAGACAGGGGGACATGGAGACAGGAGGACATTGACAGGAGGACATGGAGGTTACAAGGGGACATGGAGACAGGGGACATGGAGACAGGAGGACATGGAGACAGGAGGACATGGTGACAGGAGGACATGGTGACAGGAGGCCATGGTGACAGGAGGCCATGGACATGGAGACAGGAGGACATGGAGACAGGGGGACATGGAGACAGGGGGACATGGAGACAGGGGGACATGGAGACAGGGGGACATGGAGACAGGCCATGGAGACAGGAGGACATGGAGACAGGGGACATGGAGACAGGGGCCATGGAGACAGGAGGCCATGGTGACAGGGACAGGGGGACATGGGAGACAGGAGGACATGGAGACAGGAGGACATGGTGACAGGAGGACATGGGAGGCCATGGTGACAGGCCATGGAGACATGGACATGGAGACAGGAGGCCATGGAGACAGGAGGACATGGAGACAGGAGGCCATGGAGACAGGGGGACATGGAGACAGGAGGACATGGAGACAGGAGGGGAGACAGGAGGACATGGAGACAGGAGGCCATGGTGACAGGCCATGGTGACAGGAGGACATGGAGACAGGAGGACATGGTGACAGGAGGACATGGAGACAGGAGGCCATGGAGATAGGAGGACATGGAGACAGGGGGACATGGAGACAGGAGGCCATGGAGACAGGAGGACATGGTGAGAGGAGGACATGGTGACAGGAGGACATGATGACAGGAGGACATGGAGACAGGAGGACATGGGAGACAGGAGGACATGGAGACAGGAGGACATGGTGACAGGAGGACATGGGACAGGGGGACATGGAGACAGGGGGACATGGAGACAGGAGGACATGGAGACAGGAGGACATGGTGACAGGAGGACATGGTGACAGGAGGACATGGAGACAGGAGGACATGGAGACAGGAGGACATGGAGACAGGAGGACATGGAGACAGGAGGCCATGGAGACAGGAGGACATGGAGACAGGAGGACATGGAGACAGGAGGAGATGGTGACAGGAGGACATGGAGACAGGAGGACATGGAGACAGGAGGCCAGACAGGAGGACATGGTGACATGGTGGAGACAGGAGGACATGGTGACAGGAGGACATGGAGACAGGAGGACATGGTGACAGGAGGCCATGGAGACAGGAGGCCATGGAGACAGGAGGCCCATGGGACAGGGAGGACATGGAGACAGGGGACATGGAGACAGGGGGACATGGGACAGGGGACATGGAGACAGGGGACATGGGACAGGGGACATGTGGGACAGAGACATGGGGACAGGAGGACATGGTGACAGGAGGACATGGTGACAGGAGGACATGGAGACAGGAGGACAGACAGGAGGACATGGAGACAGGAGGCCATGGAGACAGGACATGGAGACAGGAGGACATGGAGACAGGAGGAGACAGGAGGGGACATGGAGACAGGGGACATGGTGACAGGGAGACATGGAGACAGGGGACATGGAGAGACAGGGGACATGGTGACAGGGAGGCCATGGAGACAGGATGGGACCATGGAGACAGGAGGCCATGGGACAGGGGGACATGGAGACAGGAGGCCATGGAGACAGGAGGCCATGGAGACAGGAGGACATGGTGACAGGAGGCCATGGAGACAGGAGGACATGGAGACAGGAGGCCATGGAGACAGGAGGACATGGAGACAGGAGGACATGGAGACAGGAGGACATGGAGACAGGAGGACATGGAGACAGGAGGACATGGAGACAGGAGGCCATGGAGACAGGAGGACATGGAGACAGGAGGCCATGGAGACAGGAGGACATGGAGACAGGAGGACAAGAGGACATGGAGGCAGGAGGCCATGGAGACAGGAGGACATGGAGACAGGAGGACATGGGACAGGAGGCCATGGGACAGGACATGGAGACAGGAGGACATGGGAGACAGGAGGACATGGACAGGAGGCCATGGTGACAGGGGAGGGAGGACATGGAGACAGGGGACATGGAGACAGGGGACATGGAGACAGGGGACATGGGAGACAGGAGGCCATGGAGACAGGGAGGACATGGAGACAGGAGGGACATGGTGACAGGGGGACAGGAGGACATGGAGACAGGAGGACATGGTGACAGGAGGACATGGAGACAGGAGGACATGGAGACAGGAGGACATGGAGACAGGACATGGGACATGGTGACAGGAGGACATGGAGAGGGGGACAGGAGACAGGAGGACATGGAGACAGGGGGACATGGAGACAGGAGGACATGGGACAGGGGGGACATGGAGACAGGGGACATGGGACAGGGGACATGGAGACAGGGGGACATGGGACAGGAGGCCATGGAGACAGGGAGGACATGGAGACAGGGGACATGGTGACAGGAGGACATGGAGACAGGGGGACATGGTGACAGGAGGACATGGAGACAGGAGGACATGGTGACAGGAGGACATGGTGACAGGAGGACATGGAGACAGGAGGACATGGAGACAGGAGGACATGGAGACAGGAGGCCATGGAGACAGGAGGCCATGGAGACAGGAGGACATGGAGACAGGAGGACATGGAGACAGGAGGAGGCCATGGAGACAGGAGGCCATGGAGACAGGAGGCCATGGTGACAGGAGGACATGGAGACAGGAGGACATGGAGACAGGAGGCCATGGAGACAGGAGGCCATGGTGACAGGAGGACATGGTGACAGGAGGACATGACAGGAGGACATGGTGACAGGAGGCCATGGTGACAGGAGGACATGGAGACAGGAGGCCATGGAGACAGGAGGCATGGAGACAGGAGGACATGGTGACAGGAGGACATGGTGACAGGAGGCCATGGACAGGAGGACATGGAGACAGGAGGACATGGAGACAGGAGGACATGGAGACAGGAGGACATGGAGACAGGAGGACATGGAGACAGGAGGACATGGAGACAGGAGGACATGGAGACAGGAGGACATGGAGACAGGAGGACATGGAGACAGGAGGACATGGAGACAGGAGGACATGGAGACAGGAGGACATGGTGACAGGAGGACATGGTGACAGGAGGCCATGGAGACAGGAGGCCATGGTGACAGGGGGACACGGTGACAGGAGGCCATAGTGACAGGAGGACATGGAGACAGGAGGCCATGGTGACTTTCAGGCACGATTTGGAAAGGATGAGTGTTAGGAGCATCAGACGAGAGAAGCTGTTGAGAGGGAGGATGTGGGATTTGGGGTTTGGGACAACTTTGTCATGAGTTAGTGGATCAATTACTCTGGAACCTGACATCCACTAGACTGGAGAGGTTTGAATTGAGGGGGACACCATTCCTTGCAAAAAGAAAGAAAGCAGGAACATTTGTGAGGCAAAATCATCAACCTGTCATCGTTTCGATGCTGAGAAGAAGCAACGACAGAGCTGCGTGCAGTGGCTGCATCTGCTCCTGCACAACAAGCAAGGGGGCACGTTGTGTTATCATCCTGCAGATGAGAAACCTGAGACCAAAGAGGTTCCAGGGACTGGTCACAGTCCTCACTGAACTGGGAGCACAGCTCTGAGCTAGACAAAAAGAGCAATGGACAGAAGAAGGGGGTGGGGTTGTCCCCTAGGGACACAGGCATCCAAGTATCTGTCTCCTATGATTTCCCCACAGACATATGCAGTCTGCCACAGGATGCTGGCCCCTGCTTGGCCTACTTTCCACGCTGGTGGTATAACGAAAAGACTGACCTCTGTACCCAATTCATCTATGGTGGTTGCCAAGGGAACACCAACAACTTCCTATCTAAAGATATCTGTACATCCATTTGCACAAAGAAACACAGTAAGTGCCATAGGTCCCCAACCTTTATTATTACTAAGCCTAATCAGCCATCTGAGCATTGGTCCTTTCCAAGACCCGGGCAGTCCCGGAGGTGAAAACAGAAGGACCTGGAATAGAGGGAATGCAGGGAGGCAGTAGGCAGAGGGAACCTGCAAGTCTGAGGTGAGTCACGGGAGCGCAAAGTTAACAGGAGTAGGGAGCGCCCAGCCCAGACTAATCCAGAGGAGGACACGAGGCCTGCCATGGTCACCTCACTGAAGCAACAGGTATAAAGTGGCAATCAGAAGGCATGGTCACCCTGAACCCAGCACCCAAGCAGGCGACAGAAGAAGGGGGCAGGGTTGTCCCTAGGGAGACAGACATCCAAGTGACTGTCTCCTATGATTTCCCCACAGGGGTATGCAGTCTGAGGGACAGGAACCCTCACACCTCGTCTGGTGTCCCTGTTTGCCAGAGGATGTGGAAGGGATCCCATCCCCCTTCCATTAGCTGAACGATCTGTTTCCTAGGGTGACTGGAGCCGAGCGTGTCCATCCTTGTCCTTGTGTCTTGCAGGACTGTAATCCTGGGTATGACAAGGATGAGCTGGAAGAAACTCCAGGTCTTGGCTCCTAATCTGAGGCTTTCTTCCCGTGAGCCCAGCACTTGCTCTGGATTGGCTGCCAGCGGCCAAGTCTTAGCTACTGAGACTTTGGCTATTCCCAAACCAGAATCTGCTTATTCCCTTCCCACAAACGCAGCTTCTCCTCAGAAGTCATGACCTTCGACCTTTGACCCCCTCTCAGTCTGGGACCCTATCATCTCAACTTTCAGGGTTCAAATTTATTCCTGTGTAGACTCTACTTCCTCCTAGTAAAGGATCCTGTGAGTCCTGATGTCTCAGAGTCTGAATAACTCATCTGTTGTCTGCAGGTGTTCATATCTGCTCACAGTTCTCCGCATGCAAAATCGCAGTTGTGCGCCAGGATAACAGTGTCTATTGTAAGCTGCTAAAGAACGAGCAAAGGAAGAACCAGCATCCCTAAACCTGAGAGGCTCATTTGAAAAGTATTTAGCACTGTGTTAGAAAGTATTTCAAATAAGAACACAATTCACAATCAACTTTTTTTTTTCTGGGCTTTTGAACTTTATTGAAAAATGCAAGCAGGAAGGGAATCAAACATTTATAACATATGTTGATTATTTACCTGACCAAAGTGCAAGATTTCTTTTAAAATCCTTTAAAATAAGTAACTATGGAAAACATAACCCAGGAAATAAAATACAGATGGGAATTTTAACCATTAGATTGCTCTGTCTAATTTATTCTAACTCTCTGTTTAGTCTAAGAAACAAACAAACAAAACACTCTTGACCTATTATTAAAGGTCTTATAAAACAAGAACCGAATCAAATTAGCATAAACTAGTGTCTGTGTGTCAAGGGTCTACTTCTAGGAACTACGCTAACATCAGTTGAATGATGACTGGCCCTGAGTCACAGAGCACAGGAACACAAGCCACTCTGTGTGGCCCTTGCCCCACAGATTATGTCAGAAGAAAACTGACAATCTTGCCCTGACTCTGAAGCCACTGTCCCCTGACTCAAACCTTGGCAACAAAGACTATGTCACACACCTTTGCACAAGCTGCAATAAATCAATCTCTAAGTTTCAACCTTCAACAGGAAATGGTCAGTCACTGCTAGGAATCCATTTTATGAGTTTGTTTACTAAACACCGGGAACAAGAACCAGTTACACATAAAGTTCCTTTAAATTTGGTCCACAAGTTCACTTAGCAGGTTGGAAATTTTAAATCCGCAGCAAGGGGAAGTGGAAATCCCAAATCCCAACACATTGCAATTACAATACAATATAAAAATATGGCTCCCAGAAGGCACAGACAGAAGAGGGAGAGATAGTCTTTTAGCATGAACAAGAGTTAGTGGATGCCCTTCTTTATTTTGTGAGCACCATAACTCCTAAGATGATTTAAACCTGAGTTCACTGTGCACTGTGACCACAAATTTAAAAAAAAAACTAATTTAATTTGTCTTACAATATATTTCTAGATGTTAATTGAGATGTAAATTTTGAAAGATTAAAACTACCTTGAAAGGGGGCTGTGATAGCAACTGTCAAAGCAATGTTCAAGCATGATTTCAAAGATGTTTTCAGGGTTAGTTAGCCTTCTTTGTCAAAAATCTTCACGACCTCACCAAAAACTTCATCGACAGACTCATCAGCATCTATTTTCTTGATTTTCCCCAATTCTTATAAGTCAATAGTTGGTTTTGTTGATTCAAGAAACGTCTGAATTCTCTTTTCCAAACTCTGTTGTCATCATTCCTACCTTTTCCCCCCTTTCAAGACATCGTTCAATACAGATCTCATTATTACAGTAAAAAAACAGAACAAAAGATACATCTGCTTTCCCATCCATGGCCTTGTTCCAACCCTGAAGGTCGTCTTGATTTCTTGGAAATCCATCCATCAAGAATTTATTCTTCTGAGCATTGGCAGCCACTGTTGGGTCCATTTCCCTCTTTAATAAGCCGATGGTCATCTCAACTGGTACAATCTTTCCTTCTTTAATGTACTTTTCTTTTTTTTTTCTTTTCTTTTTTTTTCGGAGCTGGGGATCGAACCCAGGGCCTTGTGCTTGCTAGGCAAGCGCTCTAACACTGAGCTAAATCCCCAACCCCTAATGTACTTTTCAATAAAAAGTTCACCATACTGTGAATCTGCATTCTTCCTTTCATCAGGAAGAAGCTATCCTACAGAAAGGTGTTTTTAGCCATATTTCTCGGCAATGCACGTGCATTGGGTCCCCTTGTCTACACCAGGCCCACCCAAAACAAACAGGGCCAGGCGCTTCATGAGGTGGAGAGGGCAGAGCCACAGTCGTGGAGTCAGCAGTGGAAAGCTCAGGACCAGGACTTAGAGCAGCTGGTCAGCATACAGCAGCGGCGTGAGCGGGACCCACGATCAACTTTTTAAAAGATTGTGTGTGTGTGTGTGTGTGTGTGTGTGCGTGTGTGCGTGTGTGTGTGTGTGTGTGTGTGTGTGTGTGTGTGTGTGTGTGTGTTTGTGTTTGCAGGGCGTGTGAATGGAGTCAAAGTGATTATAAGTGGTTTGAAGTGGGTGCTGGAAACTACACGGGTCCTCCACAAAAGCAGTACACGCTCGGAGCCACTGAGCCAGCTCTGCAGTGTATTTATTCTATTATTACTTGTGAAACTCCTAACTAGGTGTGATGGTTTGTATATGCTCGGCCCAGGGAGAGGCACTATTTGGAGGTATGGCTGTTGGAGTAGGCATGTCACTGTGGGTGTGGGCTTTAAGACCCTCATCCTAGCTGCCTGGAAGCCAGTCTTCTGCTAGCAGCCTTCAGATGAAGATGTAGAACTCTCAGCTCCTCCTGCACCATGCCTGCCTGGATGCTGCCATGCTCCTGCCTTGATGATAATGGACTGAACCTCTGAACCTACAAGCCAGCCCCAATTAAATGTTGTCCTTTATAAGACTTGCCCTGGTCATGGTGTCTGTTCACAACAGTAAGACCCTAACTAAAACATTAGGCCTCCATAAAAACAGACTTATGGGGTGTTTGCAAGATAGTTCCTCAGGGTGCTATGGGGTCCACTTAAATTCAACGTAACTCACATCAGGTCAATACAGATGACAAAAATTCATTGTAATCAAGATGCTACCGATTGATCAGGACCACAGAACAGACTCAGGAGCTGATCTGCAAGAGACCAGGCTATCTCAGAATATTTAAGCTCACAAATCTTAAACATATGTGTCAAGTTATTGCTACATTTCCACCAGTCAGCCTAGTGTTGTTCCCTAGTCCTGGGAACATGAACTTGTTTGACCCTGCCAGAACGAAGTTGTCCTTGAGACGGCTGGACTCAGACAAGGGTCTCCTTACAAGTTGTCCTTGAGACGGCTGTTTACAACAGAAGCTGTTCAGCTGTAGGGAAGTCCCCAGCTCCCCGAGAGCCTGGGACCTTGAACTTAGGTTCCCTCTAGGATTAAACTGAGTCTGAAGAGAAAATGTCAGCATTTAGAACAAGGTCATTTTGCTTGTTCCCAACAAGGCCAGAAGAGAAAGGTGTTTGTTGAGCAAACCTGACAGCCTGAGTTCCATCCCTGTAACACTGATAAATGTGGAGAGAGAGAAGTGATGTCAGTGTTATCTGACCTCCACTCGTAAACTCTTGTCACACCACACACACACACACACACACACAGCTTCACGTACACCATATACATGTAATACTAATACTCAGTGGTAGATCCTTGCATTTTCAAGGAACTGGCTTCTATCCCCAGGGATACACACATACATGAGGCATGGCAGGGAGAGATTTGTTTCCATTTTGATTTATTGTATTTCTTCACTTAGTGGGAGCTTGGGCCATGGCAGATTTGTGAGAGTCAGAGATTTATGCTCAGGAGCTGTCTTTCCCTAAGTCAGTATGGTGATTTGAATAAAAATGGCCCCCATAGACCTGGAGGAAGTGGCACTATTAGGAGGTGTGGCCTTGTTGGAGGAAGTGAGTCACTGCCCCTCCCACCACCCCCACCTCCCCCCTCTCCCTACCCCTCTGCCCCCCCATTCCCCTACCCCTGGCTTCCGGGATTCCGATGCTCAAGCTAGGTCCAGGAAGTGTCACTGTCTCTATCTGCCCCCTACAGATCCAGATGTAGAACTCTCAGCTGTCTCTCAGCACCGCGTGTGCCTGCACGCCACCGTGTTTCCCCCGCCATGATAATGAACTAAATCTCTGAACTGTAAGCCAGCCCCAGTGAAACATTTTTCCTTTATAAGACTTGCCGTAGTCATGGTGACCCTTCACAGCAAAGAATCCCTAACTAAAACAGTGTTAGGATTAGTGGAAGGTACTTTGGAGGGTTGGGACCAGACCAAGGTGAGCTGCTAAGTGGTCACGCCTGGCAACAGATCTAGGGCAAGGGGGAGTGCTGAGAGTTTTGGTTTCTTCTGAAGCCCACTTAGGTGAATATGTTTTTGTTTTAATCTTAGGTGTGTGATCCGAGGCCACTTCAGTTTGTCTACGGCCATTAGCTACGAGGTCTGGGAGGGGCATGATTTTGCCAGCTGCAGACAGTTTAATTCTGGGGACTCTGGAAAGGGAATCAATGCCAGAGCCTAGAGACAGACAGGGTGTTTTGCAGGAGGCAGGAGGGGAGGAAGCGGAGGGGAGGCTGCTGATGCTCCTGTGGTTTGTAAAGGATTCACGAGCAAAGAGAAGTTGGAGATAGTCTGACGACAAAGACTGGACTTGTCCCCAGTAACTCCATGCCCCTAATTATCAGGAAGTCGTCTAAAGAGTCCCATGGCCCCTTTCCCCTCTAACCTTCTTCTCTCCTACCTTGTGTTGGGGGGTTGGGTAGAATAAGTGTTGGAAGGTGGTACAGGTGTGAGAACCAAATAGCTTTTTTAAAACGCCAACAAAAAAGGTTTACTGGGAGGGAGAGGGAGCGAAAGGCCATCTGAGAGTGCAGATATGAGAGAGAGAGAGCCAGAGACACAGGGAGACATAGACAGAAAAGAGAGGAGGGAAAGGGGGAGAGGGGGGGAGGAGGGGGAGGAGGGAGACAGGGGGAGAGGGAGGGGAGGGAGGGAGGAGAGAGAACAGGAAACAGAGAATGAACAGAGTCCTGTGGTGTGGCTGGAACCTTTTCAAGGTTTGGAAACTAGTGATGACCATAGACGCTGGGTTGCAGAGTCCCTGAGGCCAGGCTGGGAGAGCACCCGACTCATGACATTCCTCCCTTTGTTTCTAAAAGGTGGGGAAATAGAAAAGGCGATGGCAAGGCAGGAACTAGGCCGCCATGCTCTTTAGACTGCTTCCTGCCGTCTGGGGGTCTTGACATCTTTGGGCCAGAAAGCTAGGATGCGGGTCAAGTCCCGGGAGAGCTGAATGTTTCACTAACTGTCCGGGCTGTGGGGTCACTGGGGCTAGGACGGTACAGGCCTATTTGAAGCAGTCTGTGAGGCTGGGCCAGCTAGGGTAGCTTCCCTGAAGCTGCCCAGGATGCAGACTTTTGGGGGAACACCTGGGTCCGGAAGGATATGAAACAGATTACGAGTGGTGTATGGGGCAGAAGATAAAGTTAAGTTTAGGGGGATTACTTTTTCTTGGGTGTACATTTGAAAATTTTAGGCCCGTGGTACTGGCAGTAGGGGGAGGGAATTCTAAAATCAAGGAAAGAGGGAGAGATCCCCCCGCCCCCAGGAACAGGCAGCAGGTAGGAAAACGTAGGCTGCTGATGAACAGAAGGATTTAGTCCATTTTATCATTGAGAGGTGGACTCGAGTTGATTCTCTGAAGCTTTCAAGAACTTCTTAAGTTTAGACACCTTAGCAGTACTGCTGTTTGTGATCTGTACTAAAACCCACGCTGTAGAAAAGGCAGTAGACTCACAGCTTTGTGTCATAGTAGAAGCTTGGGGGCTCAAAATGATTTGGGGTTAAAACCATGAGCGCTCTTCTCTCTGTCCAGAAGATTGGCTGTGTATAGATTGGACAGATGTTTTTGGCACAGTGAGAAACACCTTTAAGTCTATACTTAGAAGACCACTAAAGGAAATTTAAAATCTTGAGCTTGTGACTATGACAATAGTAGTCAGTACTTACCAGAGGTAGATTAATAATAGCTTATCAGAATTCCA
The DNA here is from genome assembly GCF_011064425.1 of Rattus rattus. NCBI lineage: Eukaryota > Metazoa > Chordata > Mammalia > Rodentia > Muridae > Rattus > Rattus rattus. Next base: position 153,340,642 of record NC_046158.1, on the reverse strand, counting down.
TCGATTAAAACTCTGAGCACTTACGGTCTTGCAATACCATACCTAGGAAAAGAAATCTGAAGCAGTTTTTTTATTGCTTATTTTATTTATTTACATGTCAAATGTTATCCCCTTTCCAATTTCCCTTCCACAAACTCCCTATCCCCTACCCCCTGCCTCTATGAGGGTGCTCCCCCACCCCACCTCCACTCCTGCCTCAGCAGCCTAGTGTTCCCCCATCCTGGGTCATCAGGCCTCCACAGGACCAAGGGGCTCCCCTCCCAGTGATGCCAGATAAGGCCATCCTCTGCTATATATTCAGCTGAAGCCATGGGTACCCCCTGTGTACTCTTTGGTTGGTGGTTTAGTCCCTGGGAGCTTTGGGGAGTCTGGTTGGTTAATATTTTGCTCTTCCTATGGGGATGCAAATCCTTCAGCTCCTACAGGCCTTGCCCGAACTTCTCCACTGGGGTCCCCGCACCCTGATGTTTGGCTGTGTGTATCCACATCTGTATTGGTCAGGCTCTGGCAGAGCATCTCAGGAGACAGCTATACCAGGCTCCTGTCAGCAAGCGCTTCTTGGCATCAGCAACAGTGTCTGGGTTTGGTGTCTGCATGGGCTCCTAGATGGAGAAGTCTCTGGATGGCCTTTCCTTCAGTCTCTGCTCCACTCTTTGTCCCTCTATTTCCTTTTGACAGGAGGAATTCTGGATTAATATTTTTGAGGTAGGTGTGTGGCCCTATCCCTCAATTGGGAACCGTGCCTATCCTATCCACTGGGTATGCTCTCTACAGGTTCTGTTTCCCCTTTGTTAGTTATTTTGGCTAAAGTCCTCCCTGTTGGGTCCTGGGAATCTCTTGGATCCCTGACATCTGGGACTTTCTAATGGCTACCCTCAGTTCTCCCTCCCCCACTGCATACCTACTTTCAAATTCCTGACCCTCTGTACATCTCCCTCATCTCCTCCCATATCTGAACTGTCCCCGCTTCCCCTCCCCCTCCTCTCTCCTTCCCAGATCCCACTCTCCCTCTACTTCCCAGAGATTATTCTCTTCCCCCTACTGAGGACTGTAGCATCCACACTTCGGTGTGATATTCTTCTTGGGTTTCATATGGTCTGTGAGTTGTACCATGGGTAATCTGAGCTTCTTTTTAGCTAATATCCACTTATTAGTGAGTGCATACAGGAGTGTTCTTTTGTGACTGGGTTACCTCACTCAGGACGATATTTTCAAGTTCCATCTATTTGCCTGAAAATTTCACGAAATCATTGTTTTTGATAGCTGAGTAGTATTCCGTTGTGTAGATGTACCACATTCTCTGTATCCATTCCTCTGTTGAGGGATATCTGCATTCTTTCCAGCTTCTGGCTATTATAAATAAGGCTGCTATGAACACAGTGGAGCACGTGTCCTTATTTTATGTTGGAGCATCTTTTGGGTATATGCCCAGGAGTGGTATAGCTGGGTCCTCAGGTAGAACTATTTCCAATTTTCTGAGGAACTGCCAGACTGATTTCCAGCAGTCCCACCAGCAATAAAGGAGTGTTTCTCTTTCTCCGCATCCTCGATACCATCTGCTATTACCTGGGTTTTTTATCTTAGCCATTCTGACTGGTGTGAGGTAGAATCTCAGGGTTGTTTTGATTTGCATTTCCCTGATCAATAAGAATATTGAACATTTCTTTAAGTGCTTCTCAGACATTTGAAATTCCTCAGCTGAGAATGTTTTGTTTAGCTCTGCACCCCATTTTTAATAGGGTTACTTGGCTCTCTGGAGTCTAACTTCTTGAGTTCTTTGTATATTTTGGATATTAGCCCTCTATCAGATGTAGGATTGGTAAAGATCTTTTCCCAATCTGTTGGTTGCTGTTTTGTCCTAATGACAGTGTCCTCTGCCTTTACAGAAGCTTTGCAGTTTTATGAGGTCCCATTTGTCGATTCTTAATCTTAGAGCATAAGCCATTGGTGTTTTGTTCAGGAAATTTTCCCCAGTGCCCATGTGTTCAAGACTCTTCCCCACTTTTTCTTCTATTAGTTTGAGTGTATCTGGTTTGATGTGGAGGTCCTTGATCCACTTGGACTTAAGCTTTGTACATGGTGATAAGCATGGATCAATCTGCATTCTTCTACATGCTGACCTCCAGTTGAACCAGCACCATTTGTTGAAAATGCTATCTTTCTTCCATTGGGTGGTTTTAGCTCCTTTGTCAAAGATCAAGTGACCATAGGTGTGTGGGTTCATTTCTGGGTCTTCAGTTCTGTTGCACTGATCTATCTACCTGTCTCTGTACCAATACCATACAGTTTTTATCACTATTCTTCTGTAATACTGCTTGAGGTCAGGAATGGTGATTCTTACAGAAGTTCTTTTATTGTTGAGGATAGTTTTCGCTACCCTGGGTTTTTCGTTATTCCAAATGAATTTGCAAATTGCTCTTTCTATCTCTATAAAGAATTGAGTAGGAATTTTGATGGGGATTGCATTGAATCTGTAGATTGCTTTTGGCAAGATGGCCATCTTTACTATATTAATCCTGCCAATCCATGAGCATGGAGGATCTTTCCATCTTCTGAGATCTTCCTCAGTTTCTTCCTTCAGAGACTTGAAGTTCTTGTCATACAGATCTTTCACTTTCTGAGACCACATCTTTAAAAACCAAAACCAACCTGCCCCTAGAGGCCATGCAGGTGTGCCTGCTGTGTCACACGTGTGTCGGTAGGTGGCAGAGAGGAGAGAGACTATGTCCACGCTCAGCGTTCTGAATGATTAGTAGCCTAACCTTCCCTGGGTGATCACCTGTCCGGACAGGCTCCCGTGGCATAACCCAGGAGCCACGTGGACTGGCATGAGAAAGTACAAGACTAGAAGAATGTCACCCGGGATCTCAGCCTGAGGCAGGAGTGAGCCTGAGACAGACGAGCCCTACATGGGACCATTCGGTGGCCTGGGCAAGGAGCCAGCCCAAGATGACTACCAGCCTAGTGCCATGGGTCCAGACAGGGAGCTAGCCTGACATGGCCATCAGTCAAACCCTGCACAGGTCTGAGGGGACAGACCATGCCAGGGATGACCCCTGCCTGCTACCATGATGCTACAGTTCTCCCGAGACAACTCCAAAAATGACCCCAGATGGTCAGAGACCCCAGGTACCGCAAAGAGGAGGAAATTACTGGTAGAGAAATGATGGGAAAGAGAAACAGAAGGATGTGGGAACAATGAAGAGAGGCAGAACTGGAGACTGGAGGTTAGTGAGGAACAGCCTGACGTGAGTAGTCGTTGATGCCACCTGGGACCATGGTGGGGTCCTGGCCTGTGCTGCCACCTGGAGTCTTGTCTGGGTCTGTGGTTCTGCAGCAGCAGGGACTGTTACCACCAAAGGTCAGACCTACCTCCCTGCTCTGGTCTGCTGCCCAGGGTCATGTTGTGCAGAACTGGCCCTACGCCTCACCTGGTTATCATAGGAGAACTGGCCCCAGGACACAAAAGCAGGAGAACTGACCTCACCCCTCACCATCTGCAGTACTTAGGAGAGTGGCCGCACATACCTAGCACAGTAGAGTTGTGGGAGTTGTGGGTAAGCTGGCCAGATGGCATGAATGTCAGACAGCTGGCCCTGCCACTTGTCTCCCATGGGATGACATGGGTGAGGGAGAGATACCTTTCTCTCCCTCTCACCCCTTGCTACCTGTGGCAGGTGGGAGACCAGACCTTGGTTCATGAAAGCAGTAAAATTGGCCCTGTCCCTCACCAGCTGCAGCGCTCAGGAGGAAGATGTCTCCCCTCTCGACTCTGCCTCTTGCCTCTCACCATCTACAGGCAGGAAAGCTGCCCCTGCAGACATCAGAGTGGGAGAGCTGGCCCTGCGCCCACCCACCACAGCACTCAGAGAGCAGGCCCTGTACCTCACACAGTAGAGCCGGGCCTGGATGTGAGGATTATGGGTGAGCGTGTTCCAGGGTGTGAGAACAGGAGCAGGAAGTTAGCTTGTGAACTACCCAGGTCAGATACCCCTCAGGCCCAGAGCCAGGGCTTTGAATTGGACCACCCCAACATCTATCCCATTGATGAACTGCTGGAGTGAGTGCAGAACCAGTCCTACAGATCCAAAACTACAGGGTCTCCATGACACAGAACAAGAGGGTACCTGGGAGGATCCCAGTGAGGATCCAGAAGTTGGAGACCTTGTACCAGACCAAGACTCATTATAATGAACATTTGCAAGCAATGTAGGGTTTCCCCTACAGCTTCCACAACAAGAGTTTTCTTCTCTGTTGGTGGGGAGGTTGCAAAGGGGGAGGGAGGGTATGAGAGGAGGGGAAGATGAGGGGGAATTGGGATACATGATATGAAACTCACAAAGAACCAATAAAAAGTAAAACAAACAATTTCATTATTAGCCAATTTATTAATTTCATAGCATGTTCCATGTCAATGATACTGTCTTCTAATGATGGGTGCTGTACTGGTGGCTGACAATTGATTTGAAGAATGTTTCCATTCTTAACAGTTAGATGCTGCTGTTGTTGTGACTTAGATTAGTTTCTCCTCACTGAGTGCTGTGGGGATCAGGGCATCCAGAGTGTGGGGCCTGACAAGAAGACTCCCAAATAACACAGGAAGAGAAACGAAAACTAACATGTGTCCAGAGTACAACACAAAACACAAGCCATATGGAAAACACCAAGGCAGCATAGCCACTCCAAAAGATCAAACCTCCTTAGCTACTGGATTAAAGATAATTGAAACAGGCTGGAGAGATGGCTCAGTGGTTAAGAGCACTGGCTGCTCTTCCAGAGTCCTGAGTTCAAATCCCAGCAACCACATGGTGGCTCACAACCACCTGTAATGGGATCCGATGCCCTCTTCTGGTGTGTCTGAAGACAGGGACAGTGTACACAAAATAAATGAATAAAGTTTTAAAAAAGTTATTGAAACAGGAGAAAGGAGAGAGTCTGGAGCTGCAGAGATGGCTAAGTGGGTAAGAGCACTTGCCAACCAAGTGGGAGGACCTGAGTTTGGGTCCCCAGAACCCAAGTGACAAGCTTGTAGCCCAGTTTGCTGTGACACACCTGTTACCTGAGTGCTGAAACAGAGTGGAGACAGGAGGATTGCTGGAGCTTGCTGGCTGCCAGCCTCGCTGAAAGCAGGTGTAGTGAGAGATGTTGTCTCAAGAAAGTAAGACAGAGAACAATAGGGGGCACATGACAACGTCCCCTCTGTGCAGACACATAGATGCATGTAACCCCCCCCACACACACACACACACGTGCACATACATGCATATACCTCACATATTCATATAATGCCTATGCAAACACATACACAAAGTTTATTAGTTAAAAATGACCCATGCATGGCTGAAGAGAGAGGTCAGAAGCTAAAAGCTCTTGCTGCTCTTGCAGGAGACCTGGGCTCACATTTCAGCACCCACAGGGCAACTCACAGCAGTAATTCTACTTCCGTGGGAACTAATGCCCTCTCCTAACCTCCCAGAGCACCGGGCACACACAATGGGCATTGTTTACCTTCCAGCACTCATGCACACAAGATAAAGGAATCTTAATTAACAACAACAACGTTCTCAGAAAGGACTCAACAGAGCAAATGAATTCAGTCCAGGACCTGGAGAGGGAGACAAGTGTCGTACAAGGACAAAGCCAGCAACGTGGACCAGAAAGGCGGCACCGTGAATGAGCCATGTGGAAGATCCACGGGATTCCTGGAAAAAAAATAGAAATGTTGGAAATTGAAATTTCAATAAAATAGATTTTAAGACACAGTGGAAAACATCTCCAATAGATCTGATCAAGCAGAAGAAAGATTATCAAGAATGGGGGGCAAAGGGCTGGAGAGATGGCTCCGTGGTTAAGAACACTGGCTGCTCTTCCAGAGGACCCAGGTTTGGTTCCCAGAACCCACATGGTGGCTGACATACCTGCTTTCGGTCTCTGCTGTGGGAACAGAACACACATGAGGTATGCACGGACACGTATGCAGGCAAAACACCTATGCACATACATTTTTTTAAAATATTTTATTTTATTTATATGAGTACACTGTAGCTGTCTTCAGACGCACCAGAAGAGGGCATCAAATCCCATTACAGATGGTTGTGAGCCACCATGTGGTTGCTGGGAATTGAACTCAGGACCTCTGGGAGAGCAGTCAGTGCTCTTAACCACTGAGCCATCTCTCCAGCCTGCACATACATTTTTTTAATTAAAAATTTAAAAACCAGTAGATGAGACTCAACAAATACTACATTCGAATCTTGACAAAAGGCCAACGACATGGATATATTCCCTTGAATCCATCAGGCGTCCTCAACACGGGCCACGGAGGCCTTGGTGTGTGTCTGCAAGGACACACAATATGGCATACACTCACATAGACACACATATACACACACACACATGAATGAAAAATAAATCTTTTTAGAAGTCCAGTATAGCAATATTTACCTATTAATTGACCTTTACGGTTATTAATGACATATGAGGATTCATTTCAATAACCTTAAGGGTTTTTTATAAGAATCTTTCTGAATTATTCGAAGATTCTGTGCTTGTAAATTCACCTGCTCACTAAACATTACATGTCAGCCCGGTTCCAGTGCTTTGGCCGTCATTTAAGGATGCGTGCCCAGTGGCAAACAAATCTTCCAGCACTTGGGCTACATCTGCCCATGTTTCACTGGCCGAAGGCAGGGCTACATGTTCCTTCCACAAATTCCAGGAGTCAAAGGGCAACATGTGGACCCAGGTTGGTTCCCAGAACCCACATGGTGGCTGACACACCTGCTTCTGGTCTCTGCTGTGGGAACAGAACACACATGAGGTATGCACACATGAGGTAAGTCCTCTTGTGGAACAAGTAATTGTGACGAACAGCGTGATGAGCTCTTATTACTCCCTTTTAACTTCAACAGTGTTATGTATCACACATCAACATGCGGGTGTGCATGTGCACGAGAAAACACCCAGTTCTATCCCGATGGAGAGCGTTCTACCCTAGGACATTCTCCTACAGATGCCAGTTCATCTGATCTATAGACGCCCAGTTCATCTGATCTATAGACGCCCAGTTCATCTGATCTATAGACGCCCAGTTCATCTGATCTATAGACGCCCAGTTCATCTGATCTATAGACGCCCAGTTCATCTGATCTATAGACGCCCAGTTCATCTGATCTATAGACGCCCAGTTCATCTGATCTATAGGCACCCAGTTCATCTGATCTATAGATACCCAGTTCATCTGGTCTATAGATACCCAGTTCATCTGATCTATAGATACCCAGTTCATCTGATCTGTAGACGCCCAGTTCATCTGATCTGTAGACACCCAGTTCATCTGATCTATAGACACCCAGTTCATCTGGTCTATAGACGCCCAGTTCACCTGATCAAAGATGCCCGTTCATCTGATTAGGGTTCCATAGCCTCATCAGATCATCCCTAGAAATCAGTGCCCTTTGGTCTACTTAGCTCACGATACCCTGCTCTGGGAAAGCCTTGAGCGTTGTGATTGGCTATTATTCCTCATGGCAGCTGTATGTCCTCAGTCTTCTTGGGCTCTGAGGCTTCACATCTGCCTGGGCATCCTTTGGACCACACTGAGGTTGCACTGTATTGACTGGGTCTTGCTCTCCCACATACACCCCGATGGACACCCTCCTTTCAGCTACCACATTCTACGCCAGGCCTCCTCTGATGTGAGGAACTTAACGATCTGGAGCCTAGCTCCTTCGCCAGGCTGCGTTCCTGTCTGGACACCCTCCTCACACGACCCAGGTGCTCATCCTGTGCCATCTGGTTCCCCCTGCCCTCCACCTCATGTGGGAACTTTTCTCAGACTCCTCGGGGCAACTTTCCCTCCGTACTGCCTCCTGCCCCTGCACTGGGCATCCTCTGCAGCTAACTTTCTGCTCTGGGTGCCAACAGCCCTCCTACACAGATGCCCTCCAACCTGTTCCAGCTCTGACGCCTACACTGGGCCCCTCGAGCCCATCTCCTCGGGACAGATACCTATCTCGATCTGCCCCATCTAATGGCTTTAGGGTTGACTAGTTCTGCTTCTGGGGGGAGAGAACGGGCAGAAAGTCTTTTTCTGAGAACATGTGTAAAATAATTAATGCTGAGATAGTCATTAAAGATTAATGTTCTACCTGGCAGATGTATGAGTGCCCACTCAGTAAGTGTCACTTAGGTCAAAGGACAGTACGTTCTACGCCTGAAGCCCTTGGTCTCCTTCCAAATCTCATCTTCTCATCCTCTCAGAGGCTCGTCTGTCATTAACAGCCTCGTTCCTTTCTTCATATTTTCAATAATATATTTCCTCATATATCGGGGCTTTGATAGATTCTCACTACTGAGCTCTGAATGTCCTGGAACCCGCGGTGTAGATAACACTGGTCTTGAACTCACAGAGAGCTGTCTGCCTTTGCCTCCCAAATATTGGGATTAGAGGTGTGGGCCACCATGTTTGGCCAAACATATCTTTTTATTATCATCTTCTTCCATTCTGCGTAAACAGAGTTATTTCTAAAGGGCTCTTCTCTCTGTCTCTCTCTGTCCTTCTGCCTCTGTCTGTCTGTCTCTCTCTGTAATTTAATCTTTATTCCTGTCTATCTATTGTATAGATAACCACAATATTTTTATTCTGCCGTCTAGGTTGCTTACAGTTCTCTTTGCACATGCACGTGCTTGCTGGCATGCAAGTGCGCATGCACCTTTGAATGTGTGGGTGAACCTGGGTGAGAGGGCACGTGCTTGTGGAGGCCTGAGGCTGACACTAGTCTCCAACCACTCACCACCTTACATGTTGAACAGGGTCTCTCAGTCGAACCCAGAGCTCACCAATTCATCCAGTCTAGCCATCCATCATGTTCTACCGACCCATCCTCTCTGCCTCCCAAACCTGGGATCGCAAGCAGGACACCATGCCCCACCCAGCATTGGCATGAGTGGTGAGGATCCAAATGCCACTCCTCACCCCTGCCGTACGGAGGCTTCACCATGGAACCAACTCCCAGTCCTGGGTTGCTTACATTTCTCAACATACAAAATGCTGTGAGCAGGCAAGCATGTGTGTGTTTGCTGGAGTACAGCCGAGTCTGGGCTGGCTTCTGTATCTTCAGCTTCTGGGTGTCAAACTACTTCCCAAAGCATTTACCTGCGTTTGCTGGCTGCTCTTGACAGTGGGGGGTTCAATTGTTCCACTTCTGTGGCATCTGTCTTGTCATCAAGTCTCTTCGTGTTTACCATGCACATAAGAGTCTAGATGTAGCCCAGGGTGGTGGTGCTTTAGTTCCAGCCATTGGAACTAAAGCACAGGCAGGCAGACCTCTGTAAGTTCAAGGCAAGCCTAGTCTACATAGCAAGTTCTAAGCCAGACAGGCCAACATAGAGAAACCTTGTCTCAATAAATAGTATAAAAGTATATGATTATGGATGAAATCTGAACTTTTAACACGAATGAGGCTAAATCCCTTCTTTTATCTCTATTACCCATACAGAGATCTCCCATACTTTCCTATTCGGACATTTTCTTGCCTCCTCTGAATGGTCTCACGTTTCCTTGCCAACTTCTGGAACTAGTCTTTTGGCAGTTGTGAGCATTATAAAAATTTCCCGCAATCAAGAAGAATCTCCCAAGATTTTTATTAGTTTATTAGCTTTATGTGTCTGGCATCTTTCAATTTCAGGGGATTTTGTTTGGGTGTTGTTGTTGTTGTTGTTTGAGACAGGGTTTCTCTATGTAGCCCTGACTGTTCGGGAACTCTCTCTATAGACCAGGCTAGCCTCAAACTCAGAGACCCTCCTGCCCCTGTCTCCCAAGTGTTGGGATTAAAGGCGTATGCCGCCACACCCAGCAGTGTTTCAATTGCTTTATTTCTTTTTGGTGTTGGTAATCAAACCTAGGAACAAGCATATTGCGAGAGCTCTATACCTCAGAGACACCTCCCCACTAACCCAGCATTGATAATTTTTTTTAAAACCTTTTACCTTCCCTACCCCAGACAGGAATCTTCTTTTGACTCTGTTTCTTCAATAGTTTCAGTTTTTAATTATTCTTTTAGTGGGGTTGTGTGTGGCCGAGCTCCCAATGTTAGCTGTCATATAGGCAGTGTGTATTCTAACTCTCAAATGCTTCCCCCAGAGTACCCTAAGCTAGCTGAATAGATATTTTGAAGAAACATTTAGAGATGTTCTGCTGGCATCGGGTTCCCACTGCTTCTCTACTGAGAGCACTTGGGTCCACTAACTAAGTTGCCTTTTTTTTACACAGTGATACATTCTATTTCTAAGTATTCTACTTGGTACTTTTTCAAATACTTTATCCTTTCCTGTTCTCTCCCTCCCCGCTATGGTATTAATGCTCTCTTTGAACTGATCTATATTCTTTTCATCCTGATGATATTGGTCTTCACTGTTTTGTTAAAATGCTTTCATAACTGGCAAAGTTTTTAGATATGAATACTGTATGTACTGTGATGTTTTGGTGTGTGTGTATGTATTGTGAGATAATTAAATCAAACTAAGTAAGCATGTCCAACACTATTCAGTTATCTGTTTTTATTTATTTGTGTGCCGGGGGTTGGGAGGAGTGGGTATCCATCCATGTGCCTATCTGAGGACAACTTTATGAGGTTTTTCTCTCCCGCCTTTGTGTGGGCTCAGGATATTGGCTGCAGGTGGCCAGGTTTATGCAGCCGACACCTTTGCCAGCCGAGCTAATTTACTGGTTCCCCTGTCACCACGTAAATGAGAACTTTAGTGTCTAGTATCAAAAAATTCCAAGTGCTTTTTTTTTTTTTTTTTGGTGGCCACTTGAATTTCCTCCAACTTTCATGTGCATAAATAACAAATATATAAAAAGACCAGTGCTTAAATTTTAATAAGTGTTTTATATATTTCATTTTACTATTAGTTTAATCACACCAGGGCCAGTTTGATGTTAATCTGTGAGCACTGGTTGAGACATTTTTCAAATGTCCATCCATATGCTGGTTTATTTATTTATTTACTTATTATGTTTTAGTTACTAGAGAAATATGTTTAAATTATCTGCTGATCAGTCCTGCTCTAATGTCAAACTCTAGAGCAATGGCTCTCAACCTTTCTAACCCTTGCAACCCTTTAATACAGTTCCTCATGTTGAACTGACCCCCAACCATAAAGTCATTTCATTGCTACTTCATAAATGTAAGTTTGCTAGTTGTGGATGGTAATGTAAATATCTGTGCTTTCTGATAGTCTTAGGCGACCCCCCGTGAAAAGGTTATTCCACCAGCAAAAAGCCAGGACCCACAAGTTGACCAAGGCTTTAGATCGCTCCAACCAGCAAAGCTAAAATTAGACACCCTGGGGGTTCCCAACCCACACCTTTGAATACTAATTTCTGAAGTGAGTTAAGCAAGACAGAGCCACCAGCTCTGAACGTTCCCCAGTGCACTGGAGTGGGGATGAGCGGACTGTCCACCAGCGTTTCCCTCGTTGACGTTTTTTTTAATTTCTCAACAGAAAACAACCTGTGACTTCCTCCTAAAGCAATCGCTTCAGGCAAGCCCAAGACAACTTCAAGGATCTGGCCCACAGTGCCTAAGTCAGGATTCTTTGTGCTCCGTGCTCCCCACCCCCGCCCTGCCCCAACCCAATTCCTCACTCAATCTTTTCTTATCCCTAAACCAATTCTCTAATGTTATCTCTGCCCTGTGATGACAGACGTCTTTCAGGAAACGCAAATGCTGCATGGTGAGGGGTTTAGCATAGGGTCAGCACGTCCAGTCATCGCCAGCTTGCTAAGTGGACTCGTAGGCTCATCCCCCAGTTTGTGCCTGTTTATGCCCTTCTACTACTTTAAAAAAAAAACTATTTATTTGTCGTTACTTTATGTATACAAGCGCTTTGCCAGGATGTAGATATAGGGAACACGTGCACGCAGTACCCAGGAGACCAGAATGGCTGTTGGATCCCTTGAAGCAGGAGTTAAAGATGGTTGTGAGCCACCGTGCGGGTGCTGGGGACTGAACCTGGGTCCTCTGCAAGAACAGCGAGCTAGCGCTCTCAACTGCTAAGGAATCTCTCCAGCCCCTCCTTCGCTATTCTTAACAAAATACTTGAGCTGTCCAGATTCATGAGTACAACAGTAGAAGCCAAGAGTGAGGGGCTGGTGAGTGAAGATGTAACCCACAGCCTTGTACTCAGTTCATCCGTCCGCCTTTCTGCATCTGAGGTTGGGTCAGGGGTGGGAGGCACTGCCTGTGATTCAATTTGTCTTGCTCCTCATCTATGCCCTTCCCCTACCCCACTCTATGTTTATGATTTTCACTGGGCCACATGTCTATTCTGTGTCAGCCTCTGAGATAAAAGGAATCATTCTTCTTCTAGGAGACCACCCTAATGCTGCAGCCCACAGAACATCTCTTGTCCATGGGTCAAGGCCCTGACCCCTTGGTCCCCTCTCCCTACACCCTTTTCTTACTTCTACCTGTTTGAATCATTCCCCTTGCTTGGTCTATATATTAAAAGTGACTCCTAGTGACCCCTGCACTCATTTGAAGTGAATCCAAACACAATTTTCACGTAGTGCATTCTTGGCAACCCTCTGGGTATTGTTTATTCTTTCTGTAGCACTTTCTTCTATTGGAAAAGACCCTAAAAAAAACCCCCAAAACAGTTGACTGAATCATGGTGACAAACAGGTCATGTTTAAGAGGAGAGCTGTTTTAGAGTAAGCAATGCCCTCTTTCAGTTCTGAATCATCGGTGTAGCCATATTTGCGCAAGATTTCACTCCCATGGACTAATTCAAAACAGAAGTAGCTTGCGGGGACCTACCAGAATCAAGTAGGGGTACACGCAGGTATGGAGAATTCAGAGTAAGATCATCTTCACTGGCCAAAAGGAACACTTCCCCCACCCCCACATAAGCAGCTGCCTCTTCATTATGTAACGTCAATAAACAGCGATAAATAGGTCTAGGAGTCTGAGTGAAGGAGACTAGACTGCCAAAGGGTGGGAAGGTAGGGGAAATCTAGACCAGGAGGTAGGGGCTGGGGACTAGGGGGACCCGTGGAGTCAGAGAAAGTAGTTGGGGCAGCCAAGGTCCCCCGTAACTATAGACAAAGGGGGGGCCGCGGCGAACAACTTATGGGGAAGGAGGTAAGCAGGGAAGACATTGTCCGGGCATCCTCACCCCTACCCGCACCCACATCTGATCCAAGAGGACGGTCCAACAGGAGGTTGGTCTTCCAACACTTTCCATGTGGCTTGAAACGACGATGATTTACGGTACAACCGCAGGCACCAGGTTGCTGATTTTACGGTTTGACTTTGCGCCCTCTAGAAGAAGAAGGGACAGGGCGATAGTAGTCACGCTGTGTAGAGAAACAGACTTCTCTCAGGGTGACCATAGTTGACAATGTCTTTGTAACCTGGATGAAGAAGGGAAGTGCTCTTCAGAACCTACCCGCCTCTTCCGGGCTCATGCAGACATTGCCACAGAGGGCGTGGCAGCACCGAAACTCGCCATCACAATCCAGGTGCGCCCTGCAGGAGCTTTTGCACTGGGTGCTGGTCGGCCGCGCCAGGCAGGGCTGCAGTTTGGGCCTTGTTAAAACTGAGAAGGAACACATAAGCATGATTCCCCTAACCAAGGGCATGTCTCACGATTGCCAGCAGGCCCAGCGCTCGGGGACCCCCTTCAACAACCTTTCTGCTTCCTCTCCCTGTCCTATAGCCTAGCCTGGTTCTTCTGGTGGACGAAAGGCCCATTCCCTGGTGCTTCTTGCTCCCAGAAGACACTGTAATGTTATCCGGGTGGACTTTAAACTTACAAACTTGAATCTAATTCTCAGAGCAAAGAGTCCCTCATTTTCACTTTCTTTTACAGGATGGGAGAAACTGGGGCCCAGGGCAGGGAAAGCACCTGCCTCCTGACCGTTGACTTCTCCGGTCTTTCTGTGATTACACACTCTGGATACTAACCCCTTGTCAGAGGCATCGCCTGCAGAGGCTTCCTCCCAACCATTAGGCTGTCTCTTTTCTCTATCAGGCTATGCCGAAGCTTTATCATTTGAGGCCCTCTGCTGATTCTTTCCTTTTTGTCCGGAACTAGTGGGGTCCTCTTCAGAAAGTTGTTACCTAAGCCTGCAGCCTCAGATGTCTTCCCCACAGTTTCCTCTAGAGCCGTGGTTCTCAACTTTCCTAACGCTGCGACCCTTTAATACAGTTCCTCATGTTGTGGTGCCCCCTCCCCCAACTGTAAAATTGTTATCGCTCCTTCATAACTAATTTTGCTACTGCTATGAACCTTAATATGTATATCCGATAGGCAAGATGTCTGCTGTTTGGTCCCCGTGAAAGGATAATTTGACCCTTCAAAGGGGTCGAGACCCACCGGTTGAGAACCACTGCCCTAGGCATTTCAAAGCACCCTGCATTCCAATAAATATCCCGAAGATGAATAATCTATTGACCAGAAGTAAGAATGCCTAATAAATGCGTGGGAAAAAAAATGTTATGCATCCCCAGCCAAAACGGTAAGGCAGGGGAAGGGGCCTTTAAAGTGGGTTAGTGGAAAGGGAGATGGGCTCAGGCACTGTGGGAATCAGAAGGGAGACGCTGCAAAACCAACAGAACGACTACAACACCCCACCATATTATCCTTGGGAATATCTCCCAGGAATCAGAACACCATACAATAGATACCTCATACCCACGTTCATAGCAGCAATATTCACAAGGCAACATATAGAATTAGCCTAGGCTGCCCATCAATGAATAAACAAACTTTATATATACATATATAATAATATATTGTTAGTATATAATTTATTATTAATAATATATAACATATATAACATATATATATATATAATCATTCCTAGGAAGAGTGAAATGAATGGAGCAGACACCATGTTAAGCAACAGAAGTCTGACTCAGAAAGACCAGTGGCGTCTGTTTTCTCTCATATGCAGAACCTAGTTGCTTTAGAGAGTTGGAGTGTCTTCCTTGGGGGGAAGAGATCCTATGGGAGGAAGGATGGAGAGAAGCTGGAGTTGGGGGCAATGTGATTAAAGTACCTCATCTACCATGTGAACACATCATGCCAAAACCTATGGTTTGTACAAATGTTAACTTTTTAATACAAAAAAAAAAAAATCAGGGGCTTTTCCAGAAAATCTGAGTTAAGAGTCTCAGCTCCCAACGTGTCAGCTCATAACTGTCCCTCACTCCATCTGTGGGGAATCTGACGCCCTCTTCTGCCCTCTGAGGGCACTGCACACATGTGGTGCACAAACATTCATAGAGGCTAAACACCCATGCACATTGAATAAAAAGGACAAAGGGAAGAGCCCGCCTTCCCCGTTCACTTCTCCATATCTGGCTGAACCATCTCCCCAGAATCTCATCTTTCCCTTGAAACGTTTCTTCAGTATTTACACATCTTCCTTCCACTCTAGAATTTCTTTAAAAAAAAAAATTACTACAGGACTTCTATGAAGCTCACGTATTCGTTTTTTCTCACTGTGGCCAAGGTTCTAAAATACCCAATTCCCTTTAAATGGTGGGGGCGCATAGCAAGAAATCATTAGAAACCCTTTGTCAATTCGTGGCCTGCTTCTGGAGCTCATAACTGAGAATACCAGCTCCCAGCAGCTTAAGCTAGATGCCTTCCAGGCAGCCTCTAAAGCTTCTGGAACTATCTCCAGATCAGCGTTCTCCTAGACAGAAATATAATGTGGCTGCCACAACCCCCCCAACAGACATAAAAATAACATCTTACGTGCAGCATCGGGAGACCCTCCAGGTTGAGACCTAAACATTTGGTTTCCTTCCAGCATCCTGGCTTTCAAAACGAGGGATGTTCTGGGGTGCCCCAGCCCACCCCTGCTTCCTCCCTGCAAGGGGACTAGAGAAGGGTTAGGATTATTCATTTTCCGCCCAGTCCCCACGCGGAGGCTCCTCTCAAAATACCTACCGTAATCTGGAATTTGGATTTCAGAAAAAAATCTGTCCTTCCATCTCGCCAACACTGGCAGGCCTAACGTGCCAAGGAGTAACAGCATCTGGAGAACAACTGGCCACTTCATGAGGCCAACGGTGGGCATCGGGCTGCAGCGCTGGCTGGAGACTCAGTGTTTCACCAGGACCTGCTAGGGGCACAGAGCATTCCTGGTGGGGAGGTGGGAACACTCATGTCTGCCTGGCCTCCCAGCGTCCTGCCTGCTTTTGCATCACTCCCCCCTCCGTCCATACTACCATCTGGCCTGAGGTTAGCCCCTCACAGTGTCCTCTCACCTCTTTTTTCTTTTTCTTTTTCTTTTTTTCTTTTTTTTTTTTTCCGGAGCTGAGGACCGAACCTAGGGCCTTGTGCTTGCTAAGCAAGTGCTCTACCACTGAGCTAAATCCCCAACCCTGTTCTCTCACCTTCTTTCCCATTGCCCAGTGGAGCCCGTCACACCTTTTCAGGTCTGTGTTTGGGAAAATTTAAAAGCAGGAAAACACGAGAAAAAAATAAAGGCTCTTAAGTTATTCATTACCTAGGGCTGAGCGCTGATGGTGATCGCTTCGAGAACCATCCAGGTTTTCTGCTCTATCAAAATGCAGATCCCCTTCACCTAGACCTAATTAATT
This sequence comes from Rattus rattus, assembly GCF_011064425.1. Classification (NCBI taxonomy): domain Eukaryota; kingdom Metazoa; phylum Chordata; class Mammalia; order Rodentia; family Muridae; genus Rattus; species Rattus rattus. The sequence continues at coordinate 153,324,017 of NC_046158.1, read as the reverse complement.
TACACATTTTTCATTAAGTTGTCATCACAATACATTTGTCATTTAAACAAATATTTATTTTCTATAATGTGATTTTTTTGAGCAAGTGCTATTTTTTTTCTTGTGTAACACACACACACACACACACACACACACACACACACACATACACAAATCCTCGCTGAATTTTCACCCAGTGAAAACACCCATGTAGGCATCACAAGGTTCCATGTCTAGCCTCGAGGACTGGGAAAATCAAATAAAATTAAGGTCAAGTCCATATTTATGTAAACTCTCAACTGAATAGAATGGGAGTTTGCTGAAGAAAGGGCTTAGCCAGTGTCAGGTAAAAGGATGAAGGGGCATGGACATGATGGACCCCGTGACGGAGCCTGTGATAGAGGCCATGGTGGAATCTACAATTCTCTATGGGGAGGATGCCAGGCCTTACCATGTGATGCCCCGTCATGTGTTTGAAAACTACTACATCAATTCTTTGAGCATTTCATACAATGTATTTTGATTATATTCACCCCAACTTCTCCACTTAACTACTCCAAAGACCATCCCCCTTCCAGCACATCCCCCTAATTTCCTGCCCTCTTTCCTGCCCCCCATAGCCCCTCAACTCCAACTTGAGCTGCTCACGTCTCCTGGATGTGTGCTGCATCCACTGGAACACAGTTGACCTACCAGGGACCACACCCTGAGAGAAACCATCCACAGCTCCTTCAGGAGGGCTGGGTGCTTGTGAACTCCTTTCCACTCCATGACAGGATGTCAACAGGCCTGCTCTCGTGCAGGTGACTACAGCCACTGTGAGTTCGTGACTGAGGGGTCCTGGCATGTCCTGAAAACACCGTTTTACTCGGGCCTTCCCCAACCTCTGGTGATTCAGCACACTAGCAAGCCTGCCAAGAAGATGCTAGTGCGATGCTTTTGAAATTCCAGTCTCCAGAACTGCAAGCCAAAGAACCTCTATTCTTCATGGATCACCTAGCCTGGGAGAGTCAATTACACCAGGAGGAAAGAACCAAGACAGTGACGGTCAGTAGGGATGGGATGATTGGTCACAGGACCAACTGAAGCCATGGGCCAACTACCAGGATGCAATGGGATCTCGGCGTCGCTGCTGCGATGGTCCTGCCTAAGATGAAGCTCAAACCAATTGTGAGGAAAACACCAGACAAACTCTGACTAAGGAGACATGGCAAGGAAGTGTCTACATAAGCCACCTTGTATCACTAGCAAAACCGAGAGGCCCCCAGGATTACAATGTGTTTACTTTCTTCTGCTAATAGTTGAGTTGTTCTAATATGTGTGTGGGGGAAACACTAAAGACTTGAGATTATGGGGTGTCGTTCTGGTAACTACCAAATGCTTCCAAAAATGTTCTTCTAGATTGTTTCCCACTTTTCCTAAACCTTGATACTGTTTCAAACTGGGGGGAGGAACAATCAAAATATTTTGAGGACATGCTCTGAGGATTGATGGGACCCAGACTTGTAAAACACTGGGTGTGGCATCCACCACATAGTTTCAAAAATTATTAAATAACATAGAAAGTCATGCTCTCCGAGGTTTATACATGTTTAGTATTTCCTGCAATGTTTTCACTCATTTAATGCTTTTTATTTTTTTTATAGCTTTGAAGATTGACCTAGGACCTCTCTCAGATGTTAGGCTCAGTGAGGCGTATCTTCATCCCAGTTTATTTTCTCTTGAGACAGCCCTGGCTAAGTGCCCAGGCCGGCCTTGAGTATATCTGCAAAACTCAGGGACTACAGACAAGTTCTCCAATGCATGGCATTTCGTTTTAAAACCCTTTGATTTGGTTTGGGCAGATGGGCTAGGGCTTCTCGGCCTCAGCACAGTGAGTTCTTCAGCTAACTGCGGTGACGGCCAAACCATCCTCACACTGTGGACCGTCCCTCCGCACCGCTGGCTTCCACTCACTGGATATTAGCAGCACACCTCTGATGTAAAACCCCGAACTGCCTCCAAGAATTTGTCAAATGTCATCGTAGAGGCCATAATGCCCCTGTTTAGGGCTGGGGAGATGGTTCTGTACGTAAAGTGCTGGCCATAGAGACATGAGGCCCTGAGACCAGGTCCCCAAAACTTAAGTAGAAAAACCAGGCACAGAGTCAGGAGGAAAGCGGAGATGGTCAGATCCCTGAAGCTCACAGCTGGTCTAGCTGAGTCACGGAGCCTCAGATTCACGGAGGGACTCTGTCTCAGAAAACAAAGGTGCACAGGGACCACGGAGAGACACCAATGTCAGCCTCTGGCCTGCCTGCACACACACACACACACACACACACACACACATGCATACACACACATACATACTCACACCCGTATACTCACATAGTCACATTCACATAAACGTTTACACACATTCACACATACATTCATCACACACACACACTGACACACACACACACACTCAACACACACACATACACATACACACACACACACATACACTCACACACACACATACACTGACACACACACACATGCATACATACACACATACACTAACACACACACATGCACACACACACACACATATGTACCCATGGATACTTTGATGAGTACATAACATGTACAAACACACACATACAGTAACAACTGCACATAGGCGAAGATGCCCACAGATGGGTAGGGACATTGGATGCCCTGGATCTGGAATTACTGGCAGTGATGAGCTGTCTGACATGGGTGTGGGGAACCCTGCCTGGGTTCTCTAGAAGAGCAGCTAGTGCTCGTAACTGCTGAGCCATCTCTCTAGCCTCCTTCTCGGGTGCTTCTAAAGCCGTATGTATGTATGTATGTATGTATGTATGTATGTATGTATGTATCCACTTATTTACTCTTGCATGAAGACTGAAGCACTGGGTGTGATTCTTTTCTGAGGAAGGTTAATTGTGTCACTTTTGATGCTATGTGTTACAGATGGCTGTAAGGAGACTGATGGAGACTGAACTCCAGTCCTCCGCAAAAGTAATAGGTGCTTTTAACCACTGAGCCACCCTATCTTTCTGCCTCTCCAAGAGAATGTGTTTATTTCCTGTACAAACTTTCAGGATGGTGTGTGTGTGTGTGTGTGTGTGTGCGTGTGCGTGTGCGTGTGTGTGTGTGTGTTTCATTTTCTACAGTTGAAAAACAACTGTGTGTTTGAGAAACACAGAAGGCGGCTGAAAGGCATTTTCACCCTAGGCGAGTGTGGAGCCAGCGTGCCAGAGCTTCCAGGAGCGCTCCGAGCACCCTCTCTTCACGGTGCTCCCGTGGCTCAGTATGTCATGGCTTGGCAAACTGCCAGCTCCCAGCTTCTCTCTGGAAAGGAAAAGGGACCAAGTTTTGCTTCACATGCACTATTGGAGTTTTCCCAGACCCACACATACCCTGTGGGAATGACAATCTAAAATAAAATAAGCCAGGGTATTCTGCTGTAGTCTCCAATCAATCAATCAATCAATCATCAATCATGTAATAAAAAGTTTACAAGGAAGTGCCATGTCCCACAGAACTATCAGGACAACTAGGGAGCCAGGACTGAAAATGAAAACCTGACCCTTACCCACACATGTCACCCTGTCCCGCATGGCTCTTGGGCATCGGAGTGGAGTGTTCCCTCAGCACACTGGCTCCTTCAGGCTTGACTGCTTCCTCCCTGGGGCGCGACACACACCTGCCGGCAGCTGCTGCTGTTCGAGTGACTCAAACTGTGCACCACGCACGCTGTAAACTAAGAACAACCCAGTCACTTCTTGTGCTTTTCTGAGTCCTCAGGGGCCATACTTTGATCTTTTGACCTCTTTATTTTGAATTCCTTTTAAAATCTGCATCACACACACACACCCACCTCACCGGGGAACTCACTTGGAGGTCAGATGACAACTTTCATAAGCCCAGTAAGTAGTTTGACTCCTTAAATCCTCTTTTGCCATAGTTTGGTTTTTGTTGCTGTGATAAAACACTTGCCAAACAACTTGGAGAGATAAGGGTTTATGAGGTTTACAGGTTACAGTCCACCAAGGCAGGGACCTGGAGGCAGGAACTGAAGCAGGGACCAAGGTGGATGCTGCTGACTGGCTTGCCCTTTAGGTCTTGCCCAGCCTGCTTTCTCATACAACCCAGGACCACCTGCCCCCGGATGGCCCCACCCACAGTGAGCTGGGCTCCCTGGCATCAGGCGTCAATCAAGACGATGCCCAACGGTCTTGCCTACAGGCCCATCTTACGGAGGTGTTTTCTCAGTTGAGGCTCCTCCTCACAGATGACCCTGGTTTGTTCCAAGTGAACAGAAACTAACCAACACATTCTCTTCCTTCTGTCTTCTTGATCTAACGTCATCATGAGCTCACACATGTCTGGTTGTAGTTGCCGGGTTTCCCATGGACATAATCCCTGGGTTTTTCATGGCTATTTCTGTTTCTATTCAGACTGTAGAGACAAAGGGAAGACAGTGGCCATGTCATAGCTGGATCAGTCTCTGTCACCTTGACCCCAAAAACCTAGGCCTTCTTCCAGGAAATCCCTCTCCCTCTCCCTCCCTCTCCCTCCCTCTCCCTCTCCCTCCCTCTCCCTCTCCCTCTCCCTCTCCCCTCCCTCCCTCTCCCTCTCCCCTTCTTCTCCCTTTCCTTTCTTTCATTTTTCTCTCTTGGTTTCTGTAATCCACTTGACTGGCATTGTTCATTTTTAAATGTGCAGTTCATTGACTTTTAAAATGTTCCAAGGACTGGAGAGACGGCTCAGTGGTTAAGAGCACTGACTGCTTTTCCAGAGGTCCTGAGTTCAAATCCCAGCCACCACATGGTGGCTCACAACCACCTGTAATGAGATCTGATGCCCTCTTCTGGTGTGTCTGAAGACAGCTACAGTGTACTTATATAGAATAAATAAATCTTTAAAAAATAAAATGAAATGAAATGTTCCCAGGGCTGTGCAGCCTACAATGCTCTCTCTGGAGCATTTGCATGAGCCATAAAGCACTTGGGATGTATTTGCTCTCATCTCCCACCCAGCGTAACCCTAGCAACCTCTACTCATTTTCCTGTCACTGTGGTTTTGTCTGTTCTGGGTGTGTTATTAAATCTGAGGCGTTTTGCGTTGGCCATCTTGCCCTAAGCACATTTCCTGAGTTCATTCAGGCAGCAGGACCTGCTGGCACTCCGCTCATGTTATGGCCGACTATTCGATACCAGTCTGTGGACTTGCGTTTTCAAGTCCATCCGTTGCTTAGTGACGGATATCTGGCTTCTGCCTTTGTAGCTACTTTAAAGAATGATGCTATAGGGGAATAAAGAGATGGCTCAGCACTGGCTACTCTGCCCAGAACCCAGGCTTTGATTCCCAGCACCCAGATGGCAGCTCACAACTGTACCCCAACCTCAGGGGATCCAATGTCCCCTTCTGGCCTCCACTGACTCCGGACATGCATGTAGTGCATAGTCATACATTCAGGCAAAGCACCCATATACATACAAATAGTTGATAATTTTAAAATGCTACTATAAACATCTGTGTGCAAGTTTTTATATAAACGTCTATTTTCACGCTTTGGAGTGCAATTCTTAATCATACAGCAATTCCACGCTTAGCTTTATGAGATTTTTCTCAAGGTCTCTCCCTCAGTGCCTTCCAATTTTTTCCTATTTGCCAGATTCCAGTTTCCCCAGTTACCATCAATACTTACCAACACATCTGTCTATTAAATTATACCAAACCGATCTGTAGGTAGTGCCATTGGTTTGCATTTTTATTTATTTCATGTATATGAATACACTGTAGCTGTCTTCAGACACACCGGAAGAGGGCATCAGATCCCATTACAGATGGTTGTGAGCCACCATGTGGTGGCTGGGAATTGAACTCAGGACCTCTGGAAGAGCAGTCAGTGTTCTTAACCGCTGAGCTCTCTCTCCAACTCCCTGGTTTGCATTTTTGATGCTCATATCCTAATGGTTAATGACGTTGAACACCTCATGTTTATTATCCATGATTATTCACTGGGAGACTTTCTGTTCAACTCCTTCACTCATTTTTATGTTTAGAGAATTTCATTTGTTCAGTGCTTGGAATCAAACCTAGGTTCTCACATACCCTCCTACTGATCCACACCCCAGCTCTTCCATCTAATTTACCTTTTAAATTTTAAAATATTTTATTCATTTATTTATGTGCATGCATGCGTGCATGTGCGGGCACATGTGAGTGTGTGTTCATGGGACAGCAATGTATGTACCTGTGAATGCATAGAGGCTGGAAGAGGGCCTCAGTGTCTTCCTCTATCACTCTCTGACTATTCCTGTGAGGCAGGATCTCTCTCTGAACATGGGCTAGCCCTTTCTCAGCGAGGCTTGATGCCAGCAAGGCCCAGTCATCCCCTGTTCTGCCTCCCTTGGAACTGGGGTTACAGACCTGCACAGGAAGCCTGGCTTGTTGCACGAGTGCTGGAGTCCAAACTCTGAGCCTGGCAATTTCAGGGCACGCACTCTGAGTGGCTGAGCCACCTGTTCGGCTGTGTTTGCTTAATTTTAACTTGAGTGATTTAGTGCCTTGAGAGTTAGAAGAGTTTATGTGTTAGATACTATGAACTTACCGGATATGAGTTGGGAAAATCCAAGCCACCATTTGCTTTCTTCACTGAGCTCCTTGATAACAAAGGAATTTCTTTTTTTTTTTAATTTAGAGAATTTTCACCAAAATATAAAAAAATTTTTTTTTGTTTCAAGTGTGAAATTACAACAATGGAGAAAAGCCTGTACTCAGAATGAGCCATCACCATCCCCTTGAAAATATTGTATCTAAGAACCAACTATCTGTGTATTAAAGGGAAGCCCCCAAATCATACAAAAATTTCAATTGATTCTGGAGGACCAGCAGATGTAGTATGTGTTTGAAGACGCCGGGTCCTGACTGTGTGCAAATGCTTGCAACCAGAAGGGAACTAAGAGGGTTAGAGGACTCCTATAAAACAAACCAGTTATGGGGGCTAATTTGGAGAATTTCTAAAAAAAAATTTGGGATGTTCTGCCCCAAATCATAAAAAATTTTCACGTCTCCCTGGCTTTTAGTGCTTCTTTCTCTGGAGCCTCAACTGGCCACTTCTCTGGGCAGCAGGACTGAAAGTTATACAAGCCGCAACCCTTGTGTACGTGTCTTTGTTCCTGGAGGAAGAGCTATGCTGTCTGTGCGCCCACCTCCTTCTGGCCCCTCAGGCATTCTTCCACTTCTCTGTACAGAATCACGGTAACCATAACTGTTAATGCGTATAAGCAGCATAAGCTAGTGGTGCTTTCTGTCACACCTCCATTCAGACACATGCTGACCTTGCTCCTCTCTCCTCCCTTCCACTTTCCCCTTCTTCCCAGCCCGTCACTTCCTCTTCTTTCAGGATACTCTCAGCATTTTAATTTTCACTTGTGAGAGAAGTGGATCATCATCCTTAGCAGGATATCCTCCAGTTCTGTGCACTTTCCTGCCAACGACAAAGCCCCAGTCTTGTTTGCACTTGAGGAATACGCCCACCGTGTGTGGCACTAATTTTCTCTCTGTTCATCCGCTAACTGTGCACCAAGTGACTCTTTTGCTGATATTGACCAACCGGCATCATCTCTCCTTTGCAGCCCTTAGGCTTGGTGGGTGAAGGTAGGAAAGGGGGCTGGTACTGAAGCAAAATGCTCATCCCCAATGGAGGACAACCTTTTCCTTCCCCAGCATGTCTCCCCTTTTGTTCTCTGCTTCATGTCAGCAAGGAATGACTGTTGTCCCTCCTTGGGCTCCAGGTTCACTCTCCCCCATTTCTTGTGCCCTTGAACCATTCAGGACTTGCATTGTCGTTCCCCTGAGCTGTAAGGCACTGTCCAGCTTGCCATGGCTCTGCATCGCTAGCCTTTGTCTGGCTTTGGTCTTTGCTCAGCCACATTCTAAGCTACTCCTTGGGATAAAGTAGACAGGGGTAACATTCTGGTTCACCCATTTAGGAAAGAGTATCTTGAGCTGAGGAGATGGCTCGAGGGGTAAAGTGCTGGTGGCATAAGTCTGAGGACTGGAATTCAGATCCCCTTCACTGATGTTAAATGCTGGGTGGGTGTGGGAGCTCCCTGTACTGCCAGCTCTCAGGAAGTGGGTACATGGGAATCCATGGAGCAAGCTTGGTAGCTAAACTAACAGGATCGGCGAGCTCTGGGTTCAATTAAGAGGCCTTGCCTTAAGAATAATGTGGAGAATGGTTGAGAAAGACATCTGACATCCATCTCAAGCCTCCATATATATATATATACACACATGCATGCACAGAACACACACAGGCACACATACATGCACATTCACATACATATACATACACACATACATATATACACATACATGCACACATATGTATGCACACTATTCATGCACATTCACATACATATACATACACACATGCATATATATATACACATACATGCACACATACATATGCACATGATACATGCACATTCACATACATGCCCACATGTATGCACACTATACATGCACATTCACATACATGTGTGCATGCATATACACACATGTGTACACATGCATACATACACATACATATGCAGGCATGCAGAGAACACACACATACATACACATACTCCCTTCTCCTCTGTTCCAAGGAGAGAGAACTTCCAAGGGAGTCTACATGGAAGATGGTCTAAAATATTCTCTTTAGGTCAAGTCACATCCAGAGATAATGCAGAGAACCAACACAGGCAGCAAAGCTCAGACTGAAAATCGCAGGAGATCACGAGTGTCCAGAGAAGAAGTGGGTCAGGATGGAGATCAGTCAAGGTAGAAAGAAGCCCCTCCTGGAAGCTCCTGGGACCCATCTCAAAGGCAGAAATATGTCCTCGAATAACCAGCTATATCAACTTCTTACTAGAAATGGTGCGTGTTCCATCAGATGTTCAATATGATGGTAAGGATGGAGTTTTCGGTGTTTGTAGAGGACTTTGGCTTTTTGTAAACATATAACTCACTCAACTCCTGCATATTCATCAAATCCTATTTTTGCTCTTGGGGAGACAAAGTGGACAGCACTTCTCAGTCTCATTTGTAGACAAGCAGAATCACATGGTTACACGGTGACCAAAAGAATACAGATAAATGCTGAGTTAAAACTAAGGATGAACTTTGCTTCTAGACCCAGCTGCTAAAGCCCTTCTTACGAGGGCCTGGAGAGAAGGCTTAGTGGTTAAGGGGACATGCTGCTCCTCCAGAGCACTGGAGTTTGGCTCTCAGAGCCCACATTAGGTGCTCACAACTCCCTGTAAGTTCAACTCCACAAGAGTTCGAAATCTCTGACCTCCCCACAGGCACCCACATTCACATACACATACACATGTACATACATACATACATGTGTATATACATACATACACACATACACATGTAAACATATACGTACATACGCATACATGTACATACATATGTGCACACATACATATGTACATACATACCCACACACATACATATATACATATGTACTTGCAGACATATGTACATGCATACATACATGCATACATACGTACATGTGTACATGCATGCATACATACATACATATGTGCATGCGTATGTACATGCATGCATGCATACATGCATATGTATGTGCATATATACACATTTACATACATACATAGTATATGCGTACATACATACATAAATACATACATACGAATGTACATACATATAATTTAAGATAAAAGCTTCTTATCAATCTCCTTACTACCTTACTTTTCCTATCTGCTGGAAGGAAATCATCAGACACGGCTACCCACTGAACATGGCTACCCACTGACTATCCTCAGTAGAAATGGATCATGAATGTAAACCTACTTAATGTGTTAGCCACATGAGTTTTGTTGTTGTTGCTGCTGCTGTTGACCTAGAACTCACAATCTTCCTGCCTCAGACTCCTAAATGCTGGGACTAGAGGCTTATACCACCATGTCTGGCCAGTCTATGGAATCCTCAAAAACCTCTCTGTGTTTTTGCTGCAGTAATTGGTAAATGCACAGAAGACCAATTGGTATCTGTGTCCAGCTGGGATGCGAGCAACTGCTGGGAGTGTTGGACTTTCTAGAGAGTCTGGGCTTTCTAGAGAGTCTGGGCTTTCTGGAGAGAAATGAGCATCTTTAATAGTGTGTGAGAGCCACAGAACCCTCATGCTGGTTCATAATACATTTATTTGGCAAAAGCTTAGACTCTCTCTGCATGAAGACATCAAAGAGAGGACAGAGAGGTCCTTGGCTGCAGAGTGTCCCTCCAGGGCAGCAGGCTGCACTCCTCCCAGCCCACAGTCAGCTCCCAGCCCACACCAGCAGTGGATCACATTGAAACTAGATTTTCATCAGGCTTCTGAAGGGTTCTCTGAAAGAGAAAAATTAGATCGTTAGACACCAGTATCTCTGGAAGTAAATCTGTCTCCAAACAACAGTGCCCCAAGTTTCAGAAGAATGATAGAAATTCTCTGTAATATCAGGAGTTGCCCTTTCAAAGTCAACTTTCTGAGCCAGCAAGATGGCTCAGCAGATAAGAGACCAAAGCTATATCCCAAGGACCCTGGAGATACATAGAAGAGAACAGCTCTCACAAGTTGCCCTTTAACCTTCACACATAGGTACACATATATACTGTGGTGCACATGAGTGTGCATATACACTAAATAAACTTTAAAACAGACTGATGTGCTTTCCCCCCCCCAAAAGGTTTGATGTTTGACAGGTCAATACAAGGTCTTCTAGGGTCTGGCTGAGAAAAAGGAGCCAGTAATTGGATTCTCTGGACAAAGGAGGGACCTATGAACTAGTGGGCGATGTGTGAGAAGCGAAGAAAGTGAATGATCACGGTGGAAAAATAATGAAACAGTCAGTGCCTTGGTTTCTTGGTTAACGGTACCTGGATTTAGAGATAGGAGGGTTCCTTGCTTTATCTGATTGTTTCGGGGACCGGAATTTAGGTGACTGCCATTTCCTGCAACGTCTGAATAATGTCTGAGGAGCGGCACTCAGGCATGCTCACACCCGCTCCTCTGACCCCAAGCCACTCACTCGTTGTTCAAGCAGATGTTTCCGCAGTACGTCCAGCAGCACGTGTAGTTCGGACTCACACATTTCTGCACCTTCGTGCACCTCCTCCCACAGAACCTTGTCGGTGGCTGTACCCAGCACTGCTCGATCTCTTCAGGCTTGTCTGGAATTGAGAGGCTAGAGGTTGGCGGGGTCTACTTACTCAGAATGCACAGCAGACACCTTTCAAACTGAGCGAACCCCTCCATAGCTTGCATGCCCCATGCCAGGAAGTATCTCTGCCATCATGAAATCCCTCCAGCTCTAACCTGTCCCTCCACGAGACAGCATCCTCGTATGACACACATTTCTTCTTCTCCCGTGTGTCACCAGGGCACTGTGGAGTTCCGGCGTTGGGGTCTCTTCCCAATAAACACCACCTGACCGAGTCTATACTGATAAAACCTTAGATTTCAAAGCCTACCACCTCATCGAGTTCTGGTTCTAGACCCAACTTGCAGAATGGGAAAACTGAGCCAGAGACAATAGGAACCCCACTTTCTACTTTTCCATGTGTTCCCCCATCGATAGCCACTAAAATATACACTCCCAATTCATACCTTCTGTGTCCTGAAACTTTTCTGCTCCGTCTCTCCAGTACTCACTATCTTAGCATCTACACATGATTTTCTAAGGGGTCATTTGTTTTCTCCATTTTTTTTCAGGCTCTAACTGCTCTCAAACAAAAAAAAAATGGATGTGTCTGATATCATTATTATGATATCCATTGGTGTCTCACCTAGCAAATTTTGAAGGCCAAGTCCTGTTTGGCCATGTTTAAGGGACAGAATGACATGGTTCTTGCTCCTGGAACAAAACCAGCATGGTGTGGGACTCCACAAGTGTTGATGATTGCTGTGAGTGTAAGGCTTGTTTGTACGAAAATATATATTTTACTTCATGTTACTCCTTCAAGCAATGTCCTTTCTGCCATGGTTAATGACTCCATGATGATCAAAGACAGCACAAGTCCAGGAGGCAAGGGTATAGCTAATGTCTCAGCAAAATGGTAAAGGTTGTGACCTTCAGACAGCCCTTAAAGCTGTGGGAAAGAACTCTGAAAACATGAGTTCAAAAATATATAATTTCCCAACTATGCAAAATTATAAGGATGCAATACGAATTGTATAAGGAGCTTCACAGACCTAAAGGATCAGAGGCAGCTGCGCTGTGAGCCAGCTTGTCAGGAAGATATTAAGGAAGGAAATAAAGAGATTTAGGGAGTGGTGATTGCAGAGCAAGATCCCACACAACTAAGTTTCTGTTTATGCTTACAAAGGCAGGCAAATTCCTGAGTTTGAGGTCAGCCTGGGACGGAGAGAGTTTAGGTCCAGGTTCAGGCATGGTAACTTCAGAGTGAGGTCCCACACAGCCATCTTATTGTTTGTGCTTAACAAAGGCAGGCAGATCTCTGAATTCTTTTGCAATGTTAAAAAAAAAAAAAGTGCTGAGGTTGGGGACTTAGCTCAGCGGTAGAGCGCTTGCCTAGTGAGCGCAAGGCCCTGGGTTCAGTCCCCAGCTCTGGGAAAAAAAAAAAAAGAAAAAGAAAAAAGGAAAAAAAAAAACAACTTTAAAAAAAAAAAAAAAAAAAAGTGCTAGCTGGAGAGATGGCTCAGTGGCTAAAAGCACTGGCTGCTCTTCCAGAGGTCCTGAGTTCAATTCCCAGCAGCCACATGGTGGCTCACAGCCATCTGTAATGGGATCCGATGCGCTCTTCTGGTGTCTCTGAAGACAGTGACAGTGTACTTATATATAAAAAAATAAATAAATCTTTTAGGGTTGGGGGATTTAGCTCAGTGGTAGAGCGCTTGCCTAGCAAGCAAAAGGCCCTGGGGTCGGTCCCCAACACCGGAAAAAAAAAAAAAAAAGTGCTTACTGTCTCCTAAGAATCAAGGGGCTAAGTCACAAAATGCTAATTCATGGGATAATTGAAAGGGAACCTAGGGTAAATGCCTAAATTGACTGCAAATAAAAGACTGGACTTGTGATCTGTGAGAGAAGAGCTGTTGGAAGGCTGAGAGAATAAGAGAAAGCTGTCATGCGTGGAACAGAGTGAGCGATCTGGAAAGCTGTCTCAAACAGAGCATAGGCCATTGGCTTGTACCCACTGTTTGACTTTAAGTCATTTGTTTTGCTGCTCCCAGAGACCCCTTCTCCTAGCCAAGGTGGACTCAAAGGGAAATTTGGTGTTAGTATTTCTTCTAGGCAATTCAAACTGAGCTGATCTGATGGAGAACTGTTTCCTGGTGCTCTGTCTTTGCTGTGTTTCCATGGACCTAGTATTGCTTTCAGGGGGCGGGGGTACCCCGATTGGAAGTATCCTACATAATTTAGCTTGGATGTCTCTGCTTAAGGATAGCTCTGATTGTGTGTGTGTGTGTGTGTGTGTGTGTGTGTGTGTGTGTGTGTGCTGTGTCGTGTCTATGTATGTGTAGTATATGCCTGTGAGTGCATGCACGTGCCATAGCGCACGTGTGGAGGCCAGAGGACAACTTTTGAGAGTTCGTTCTCTCCACTGTACGTTCTAGAGGAGGGCAGAGCACTCCCATTTCCGTGTTGTTGTTTCCATGTTTACCCTTGAGGCTTCCAAACACATGCAGAAACACCACAATCCCATGGGCGGATACAGTGAGGAGGAGGATCCAGAACTTCATGTCAGACTATGCATTCACAGGAAGACAGGTCTTCACCCACTGCTGCTGGAAGCAGAAAAGAAATGAAGGCAAATGGGTAAGGAGGGCACACTAGTGAGCATGGCTACTCCTTGTCCTGCCCTCCCCGCCCCTCCCCTGCCCCCTACATGTTCACCGATTCTCATCAGCCATCTTTTCCCCTCAAGCTGCTTATGGTCCTACAAGACACGTCCCTTCTTTTTTAAATCACTTCTTTTTAGAATACATTTCTTACTCTAAGGGGAAAAAAATCCTTAGCCGATAGAATTTTTAAAATACAAAAAAAAAGAGAAAACAGAGACATATCAATAATTCCTCTACCTGATTTCAACAACCAGTAGGTGTGTACACTTTTACATTGTTCTCACCATTTTATGAAATTGGAAAATCAAGCGTCCTGATATTTTACTTAGAAATATATGTAACATGTTAAGGCTCAATAATTCGTGTATGTAGCGGGTACAAAAGCAGAAGCATTTTTTTAATAGACCACTGCACAGTGTTTCAGTCACTTTTGCTTGTTTCCTGAGAATGCCACCGTGTTAGCTAAAGCCAGACCCTTACCCTCTGCCCCACCTTCTGTTTGTTCAGGACATGTTTTCTAAAGATACCATCGTGCATTTAGCTTGCACACTCACACGCTCTGCTCTGTGTAGTGTGCTGACCTGGCTGAGCTCCGGTACTCACACTTGAACAGAAACAGTTATTATCACCTGTCTAAGAGTTCACCAGACACACGAGACTGTTTGAATTCATTGGATCGACATGAAGTTTTCAGTGATTTCAGAACTCAGTAGCCACGTGTAAGTTAGAGCCGTCGCACGGACAGTTCACAGGGCACATCCATAATCATAAAAACCCACTTTACTGATCGGTGCTTATGGACATGCATCTACCGAAAAGTCTCTTCAGGAAAGCGAGTGCAAGGCCAGACATCATTCAAAGATAAAGTTGCAGGGCTGAAGATGAAGGATGACTCAGGGGTTACGAGCACATACTCCTCTTCCGGAGGACTCCAGTTCAATTTCCAGCATCCATGTTAAGTGCTTCACAACCTCCCGGAACTCTGGCTCCAGGAGATCTGATGCCCTCTTCTGGTCTGAGGGCACCTGAATGCATAGAGCTCCCCCAACACTCATATACACTTAATCAGGATATAAAATGAAAATCTTTGGAAGGAAAAAGTAAAATTGCCTAGGTCTGCGTATGTGCGTACATATGTATGTACACACACACACACACACGCATACACACACTCATGCACACATACATGCACACACACACACACACATTCACACATACACACACATACACACACATACACACACACACTCAGGCACGCACACACACACACACACACACACACACACACACCCACACACTGGAAATGTATACACTCACACACATACAGAGGCACACATATACACATGCACTCATGTACACACACACACACACTTATGTACACATACACACGGAAGTTATAAACAATCACGTTGGTGAGTTTCAACTCTTCTTCAGTGTATGTGTGGGTATTTTATCTGCATGTATGTCTGATATGCATGTATGTCTGATACTTGGACAGTGTTGGGGATCCCCTAGTATTAGAGCTATGCACAGTTATGAGCCACCACGTGGGTGCTGGGAACCAAAGCTGATTCTTCTGGAAAAGTAACAGTACGCTTAACTGCCGAGCCATCCCTCAGCCCCGTCCAGCTTCTACTCTAAGACACTTGTGTCTACTCTCCAAGCTTCTCCGCTCAGAACCCACAGCCCACTGTCTTGCCACTTGTCTGTGTGTCCAGACGAAGGAAATGATGGTTTTGAGACCCCACGTACTACTCGGCAGTATTCAGACTAAAACTACAGCTTTGCTGGCGAGGCTTCAGGCCAAGGAGGAGCTACCTTAAGTATGGACTTCCAGAAACCTCACAGGTAAGTTACTTCCAGCCACCAGACAAGTTGCGTCTAACAGTGGCAGGTGGCCCATTCCTTGGGGATCTAGAGTTGGGGGTGGGACACGGGTCTTCTGATCCCGTGAAGACACCACTGCACAACAAGGCAGGTGTACAATACGCTCTGTCATCCACTTGCAGGCTTGGGTGTGATGCATGAGCGTAGATTGGGTGTGGACTCCTGGCTCCCCCTCCGGCACATAGGGCAAAGGGAATGCATATGGTGACACGACCTACCGGAAGCCATGGTTCCTTTGAAGTGGCTTACTTGTATTAAGATATTACCTTAGATGAGAGTTGTGAATCCGTTCATTTAGAAACCTCATTCTTTTCTCTTCTTTATCTTTTTAGTGTGTTTTTATTTTATTTATATGTGTGGGTGTTCCCATGCATGCAGGTGCCTACAAAGAGCACAGAGGGCAGGGATCCTCTGAGCTGCCTGGTGTGGGAGCTGGGAAGCCACCTCTAGCTCTCTTACCCGCTGTGCCATCTCTCCAGCCTCTGCCCAACCTTCACTTACTCTTTACCAATTCCATAACTGTGCACCCTGTGTCTCAATCATGCCCCACCACCCAATCCTGCCCCCACTCCCTTGATATATCTTTCCGCTTTCATTCCCTCTCCTTCTCTGGGGTTGTGGGAAGCCCTCTGAATGCTACCAGTGTTGCATGCTGGGATGCTAACTGGCTTTGTTGGCTAGACCTTGAGTGGGCAGCCATTCCTGCAGGAAACTCCTGAGCCTGACAGCCACAGGCTATGTGGCGTCCAGGAGACAGTGTCTCACAGCACTCTTCCCCATCCTCCAGAGCTTACGCTGTACCAACCCTCTCTTCTACAGTGTGGAGCTGGAGGTGTTGATGCAAATGTCCTACTTGAGGCTAAGTACTCAACCGTCACCTCTCAGCTCTTTGACCAGCTATGAGGCTCTGCCGTAACCACCACAGAAGTTTCTCTGGCTAATGTTGAAGGTAATACGAATCTAAGGCCTCGTCCTTTAAAAAAAAAAGTTTATTTATTTTTATTTTTACTTTACGGTATATGCTGCATGGATGTGTGTGCACAAGAAGAGGGATTCAGATCAGATCCCCTGGAGCTGGTGTTCCCGATGGTTGTGAGCCACACCACGCAGGTGCTTGGAACGGAACTCCAGTCCTCTAGAAAGTAGTCTGTGATTCAACCACTGAGCTACTTCTCCAGACCCCCAACCCTGCATTCTTACTTTAACACCTTGGCCCCCAAAACGTTCTCAGGATCCTGGTGATGCCCAATGCCCTTCCCTTGCACACTTGTGGTATTCTTAATCAACCCAGAGAAGGGAAGCAAGATGGAGCCCCAGTACTTCTCACGTCAGACCCAGAATGCCTCTCACATTCAGTTCCACTCTTTTGTTTATCTGAGGGAAAGCTTAAAATAAAGTCCTACAGTCATCGTAAAGATTCATCACTACCAACTCCCCAAACGTCAAATCCGAGATTCTCACAACAGTGTAAAGAAACGAGCTAGCCAGGAGGGCAGACGGCCCTACAGGATTTACCTTTGTGGTTTCTTAGTTATTTATTTATTGGTCATAACACCTATTCTCCAGTTTTGCTACTTGAACAAAGAGGACACCCCACCCATAGCACAGAGATAATGTTGACACAATTCCAGGCAACACTTCATCTAAGCCAGCCATAAAATTCACACCTAACAAACCCCTGTCTACAGTGCATTGTGAGACAGACTGACAGCTCTTTTGTCCAGATTTGGAACGGAGCACCAAAGAACAGAAAAACAGAGGTTCGGTGCCTTGTAAGTTAGGGTGACTTTTGAGGCAGCATCGTTTTGGGTTCAGTCCAGGAGCAACATGTCGGCTATATCACAGACTATTTCTTTGGCACTCTCCCAACAGAACGCACTGGACTGGGTTGTCATAGACAGTGCCTCTGTGTGGGCTGGGGACATTGTGCGCCTGTCCTACAGCTATAGCTCCAATCCAGAATTCCTTGGCCACAGGGTACAGGGTCTTTTTCTGAAGCATCCGAGTTCCCTACAGGAAGGGAGTCAAAGGCACCGGTCTCTCTTGGTAGTGATGTTTTGAGAAATGGTCCAGGTTTGCCTGGAACTCTGGGCAATCCTCTTGCCTTAGCCTCCTGAATGTTAGAATTACAGGTTCATATCCAGCTCTGTGGTGGGGTCTTTTACTTCGCATCCTGCTCAGTATTGGCTCTCCTTGGATGGTCCGAGTCCAACCTGACACAAACGCCCTCCAGGTTTTACAGAGGTAAAGAAACTGGATAGGGAAGATGGATAAAAGCTAACTGGACACCTAGACAAAAATGAAGGGAATGGAGTGGTCGACCCTACAGTCGGGATCTTGCCACAGAACTGTTGGTCAGTGGGTGGAGAAATGTGCTCACCAAATACCTGAGAGAAACCCAGTAGGAGCTGGAGAGGTGGTGCAGTGGGTAAGAGAGTTTGCTGCGCAAGCATGGGATCTGAGTTCGGATCCCAGCACTGACAGTTTTTAAAAATCCTAACAGCACCGTATATACCTGTAGCCCCAATGTTACAGGCAGACTGTTAAAAGGATCATTCGTTTTTGCTGATCACATAGCCAGGATGAAAAATGGCAAACCTCAAGTACAGTGAAAGACCCTATCTCATGGGGATGAGGTAGGGAGTACCTGATGTCCTCTTCTGCCCTCCACTGCCCCCCAACACAGACACAAAGAGGCCTAGCACTCTCAAAGAGAGCAGACTCCTCTCACACTTGGTCTATAGGATTACAGATGTGTGAGTGTGTGTGTGTGTGTGTGTGTGTGTGTGTGTGTGTGAGAGAGAGAGAGCGAGAGAGAGAGAGAGAGAGAGAGAGAGAGAGAGAGAGAGAGAGAGAGAGAGAGAGAGAGAGAGAGAGGGAGAGAGAGAGAGAGAGAGAGAGAGAGAGAGAGAGAGAGAGAGAGAGAGAGAGAGAGAGAGAGAGAGAGAGAGAGAGAGAGAGGGGAGAGAGAGGAGAGAGAGAGAGAGAGAAGAGCACTGGTGCTCTGTGCAGTATACGCTGAGACTCCACGCACTTGGCCAAGGAGGATGAACCAATACAAAGACAGAGGCCAGGATTTGGAACCCGGAGTATGACAGTGTGGGAACACGCTGAGGGGAACTGACTGGGGAAGAAAGAAAATGGTACCTGCTGTGGTTTGCAGTTTGTCCCCCAAAGGTTCCTGTGCTGGAGTCGTGGTCCCCAGAGTGGCAGCAGTAAGAGCAATACAATCTTTAAAAGGTGGGGCCAAGCCTGAGATAGGTAGGTTCTCTGGTACGCAGAGATGGGGGTAGGAGGCAGGAAGGTGGACATATTGGGGACTGAGAATTCAGAGGCAGTGGATGGAGAAGGTTGAGAACGGAGAGGATCGATGTACACTATACACAAGTGCGAAGTTGTCAGAGGACAAAGTAAAGGTATTTTTAAAAGCCAAGAACAAAAGTCAGTCTTTACAGTGCCACAGATGGATCTGGGTGTGTGGCGATTACCACCTCCTCGGTGCTCTGCAGTCTCGGCTCAACCCTTCCTTGTCTGCTGCCCACGGCCCCACCTAGCCCAGCCTTGAACATTTTGCAGAACAGCGTGAATTAGGACGGATATTTGACAGTGTGTATGACATAAGTGAAGGCAGCGACGAAAGGCATCTTGGGAGGCCGCTACAGGATTAAATAAAAAGGGTGGAAGACGGGTCATAAAATGACTGAGGCAAAATGTGGCTCTGCGTGGCGTTGCCTGGGGAACTGAGACAACAGCAAACCAGGGCTCAAAGCTGGGGAGGTGGTTCAGTGAGTGCGTGCTGCTGTCACAGGGGACCCAGGTTCGGTTCCAGCACCTGCATTAGGCAGCTCCCAATTGTGGATAACACTAGTTCCAGGGGATCTGTGGTCCTGACATCACATGTGGCATACACACACACACACACACACACACACACACACACACACACACCTGTAATCTTTTTTAAAAAGAGTCTATTTTTAACTGGTAAGGGTATAGACTTCTTAGCTATCATGCTATTCCCTTTGTTCCATAAAATAATTTATAGCTAAAAAACAAAAATAGTTTCTTTCTCCTCATGTATGTACATATATGTGCATGCTTGTGCATTTGTGGGTGCACACTAGAGGTAGACATCAGAGTTTCTCACCAACCCTAAGACTCACAGTTTCAGCTCCAAGCAGCCCAGCAAGTCCCTGAGAGCCTTCTGTTTCCGCCAACAACCCTGGTTCTGGCTCACTGACATTTGCCTCCAAGCCAGCTTTCACCTGCAAACACTTTACCCAGTAATCCGTCTCCTGAGCCCTAAATGATATATTTCATGAGGAAATTATGTGAGCGCGAAGAGGGGACTGATTACGAGAGAAAGGATATCATTTACAGCAAAGGTTTCGCGGAAAAGGTCAGGGGCCAAGAAAAGGGGCAGAAACAGGTCAGTTACTGATCTGCCCTGTCTTGGCCAGTAGAGGCGGCAGAGAGGCCCCGTCCTGCTGTGGGGAAGTCTGCCAGACTAGGTCTAAGCTCACCGCCTGGGTCACAGCTATGTTGTCTAAGACTCTGCTGCTCATCCTCGGGGTGCTGTTGCTGCTGTCCCTAGCCCAGGGAGGGGTCCAGCGAAAACGGAGATATGAAGGTAGGTGATTGGATGAGGTGGGTATATGGGTAGCAGACAAGGAGTGGCCGAGAACAGACCCAGAAGGATACGACTTCATACTCTGCTCCTCCGCAGCACTGTCCAGACCCTGGGTGATCACAGCCCCTCGGCTGCGGTTCCAGACATAGCGATAAGGTGCACGGTGAACGTGCGATTCCCGCCCTTTGTTCCAAAGATCCAGAAACAGAAGGTGGTGGAAGGGGCCCCATGGCTGACAACCCAAGGGGCAAACGAGACGGTTGTTCTTGATTGATGCGTATTTGGGAGGACTAAACTCGCAGAGACGCTCAGAGGGGGAAGGGGATGCAGAAAACAAAAACACTGACCATGAAAGAGGTAGGAATGGAGTTGCCGCCTGGGGTGGGAGGTGGGACAAAGGTAAGTGATGAAAGGGACAGGCTACTGGACAGCGAGACAGCAGAGGAAACAGAAAAGCTGGAGGTTGGTCTGTTAGCCTCACGGGCCCTTCGAATTCTGAAGAGTTGAGAGGGTCCGAGACCTACCTCTGGTAGCTGAGTAACAACATATATTCCACAGAGATGATGCTATCGCAGCTCTGTCTACTAGGAGAGACTGGTCGTGGATGTAGGTATGAGGAAGAGGAAGAGGGGACCCAGACACTAATAGCTCTAGGGAGGTGGTGGGATTATCACGGAGCATGAGATTTGAAACACAACTGATCGACAGGATTTGGTGAGACGCACAGAGAAAAGTTGCCCGGAAAAGTCCAGGCGTGACGTGAGTGTGTCAGCATACTGCAGGAACTTGAAGCCCAAGAGGGCTTCTCTCCAGGCAGCTACTTTCCTCACCTACCCATTTCTCTCGCTCCTTTTCAATAGTCCAAAGTCGCACCGAGGTCAAGGAGTGCGAGAGGAAGCCCAAATTGTATCTGTGCAAACGCCACTGTGAATCGGACCAAGATTGTCAAGCCAATAACATTTGCTGCTCCACCACGTGCGGGAACGTTTGCGTGAACCTGCTGGATAATAGTGTGTGGGAGTCGCCTGTCACCCCTCCCCCCGACATCGTCTACCCGGAGAGCGGCTCCCAGCCCAGCTTTGAAGGAGATATGGTTCTGCCCACATCTCCCTTCTCCCCTTTCTCCACTGCCGCTGATAAATAAACCAGCAGGAATGTTGCAGCACCTGCCGTCTTCGCGTGCACTGTTAGTAACCTTGAAACCCAGTGTGCTCCCCTCCGGTCCGATCCCCACCCCACCCCACTCCCATCCCCCACCCCACCCCCCACCCCACTCCCATCCCCACCTCCGTCCCCACTCCTCCCACTCCCACCCCCTTGTGGGAAATTCGTCTCTAGTTTGTCCTGCTGTCCTGGGCACCCACTCCAGTTCCAGGAGGATCCAGCACACATGATCCGCTCCACCACAGCAAATTGTTCCTCCGTAGCAAACCACAATGCTAAAGAGAATATGTCTTGCCTTGGGGTCACAAAGACCTTTAAACATCGTACAGGTAGAGATTTAAAAGAAAAAAATCTGAGGTGGAGGGTGAGGTAGAGGGTGGGAGCCCCCTCACCCCCCAAATGCTTTCCTTTCCTTAGCTCTGGTCACTCCCACCTGCTCTTGGGATTCTCCTTCTAAGATTCGCTTACAATGAAGACAGGCAATCCAGAGAAGTCAGGCAGTATGATTAGGCTTAGGAGAGAGTGAGAGGGTCTCACGTGACTGGAGGAGGGGGTGTATTCTGGACTCATTTTGCTCACTTTTCCTTCCCATATCCACATCAAATCTCCTCTTGTTCACCACTGAGGTGCGGACACACCAGTGCCGGGGCCTGGGTTCGGATCCGAGACTCCGGTGATTTCGTTACCTGGATGTTCCCCACCAACCCTCAAACCACCCCCTTTTTGATTCTTCTTTTGATCCACCACAGTCATATCAGAAAGAGGGGACAGAGGTGGTTCCTGTTGACATTTCAGAAAACATTGTGGCACAAAGTAGCTCGCCCATATGCTGCAGGTGGCAGACATTAACTATGAGGTGTACTAATTCCCTCCCACCCTGCGTGATCAAAACTCCCCTGGAATGATCCTGGCCCTAAGTTTAAGATTCAGTCATCTGTGGCTGTACTAGCAGCTAACCTAGAAAGGCTATGCTCACAAACACTGGTTGGAATTTAAGACCAGGAGGTGGCTGCGTGGGTTTGTGACCTTTGATGAGATTGGAGCGTTGTATCAGGAGAGCACATCGGGAACCAGGAAGGGGAGGGAGGAGACAGAGGGAGGGAGGGGGGAGAGAGGAGTGGGGAGAGAGAGTGATCCCTGGTCACTTTCAGGGGTGAAACCCTCTCCCTGGGGCCCAGCAATAAATGTCCCCAGAACTTTCCAATGGCTCTAAGCCACGTAGATCTTCGGAGGATGTGTTCATCACTCCAGCCCTTGGGACAAGGCATCCAATGTGAAGAGAATTTGGGCAATCAGGCAATGCCCAGAGGCAATGTCCAGTGCTTTTTCTGGGCCATTTAATGAAGAACACAGCAAAGGAGGAAACCTTATATGTCAAACCAGAGCCTCTGGTCTAACCCCATAAGCATTACAGGGCTCTGGGGCCTCACTTTCATTCTGAATTTTAACAAGGAAGCTCTAGGGGAAAGGTCACCATCAACCACCATGGATGCTGGAGGCAGGTAGGCAGTGAGAGCATGCTCTCCTGGGCGTCTTGAATTATTACGTTGCTAGAACCAGATGGAAGCCCAACAGTTTCAGTGATGTCGCTCCTGGTGGGGAGGATACAGTAAGAGCAGTTTACATCATGGCGCCAAGAAAGCCAAGAAACGTACTCCAAGAAGAGACAGAGCAAGAAATAGCTCTATGTGTATACTTCACGCTCAGTGACCCACTTCATCCAATATAGCCAACCCATCCTCGGGCCTTCAGCACCGTCCTAAGAAGCCAATATCTCATTCAAGTCAAGGGTTAGATCCATTCATTAAACCTTGAGACCTAACTGTCTCTGGAAATAGCATCAAAAATATCCCTGGATATTTGCTTTCTTAATCTCTTGGTCATTTATCAAGGTGATCAAGTTGACAGTTAAGACCATCATGGGGGGGTTGGGGATTTAGCTCAGTGGTAGAGCGCTTGCCTAGCAAGCGCAAGGCCCTGGGTTCGGTCCCCAGCTCCGAAAAAAAGAAAAGGGAAAAAAAAAAAAAAGACCATCATGGGGAGGTGAGAGGACTCCTCTGGTCAAAGCCTGCTGACTCGAATTTGACCCCCACATCCCAAGGCTGGTTGAGCTTTTTTTTCTTTTTCCTCAGAAAATCGTGTCAATTTTCTTCATCTTAATTTGTTCTTTGACAGTGTCATACATGTAATGATAGTTACTGGTCTCATTCCTCCCCCCACCCTGTGCATCCTCTATTTCCCTCCCTCCCCCCCCCCACACCTGTGCAACCTCCCCTCTTCCCACACCTGCATCCTCCCCCTACCCTGTGCATCCTCTATTTCCCTCCCCCAACCCATGCATCCCTTCTTCATCTTTCCCTCCCCCTGACCCTGTGCATCCTCTATTCCTTCCCCACACCCTGTCATATCCTTGCCTATCATCAAGCCACCTCCCACTTCCACGACACTTGCTTTGTGATCCACTGAATTTTGCCGTGGGTGTCGTGTGGGCATACATATAGAGCTCCCCACTGCACTTTGACATTTTGTTTGTTTGTTTGTTTTCAATATATCCCAACCACAGTTTCCTCTCTCCCATCCCCCCTCTGCCCCCACCACATTTTACTTTAAGTGTGTGTACTCCATAGGACGTTGTGAGCCACCCAATGAGAGTGCTACAGAACAAACTCGGGTCCTCAGCCAGAACAGTACATGCCCTTAATGAGCCATCTCTCCAGCCCCTGAGTGCCGCACTTTTTATTGTGATAAAGAGTTTTATGTCAACTTGACACAAGCTAGAGTCACGGTAAAGGGGGAGATCATAATTGGGGAAAAGCTCCCATAAGATATGGCTGTAAGACATTTTCTTAATAAGTGATTGATGGGGGACAGCCCAGCACATTGTAGGGGGGACCACCCCTGGGCTGGTGGTCCTGGGTTCTATAAGAAAGCAGGCTGAGCAAGCCATGATGAGCAAGCCAGTAAGCAGCACCCCTCCACGGCCTCTGCATCAGCTCCTGCCTCCAGGTTCCTGCCCTGCTTGAGTTCCTGCCCTGACTTCCTTTAATGATGAGCTGTGGTGTGGAAGTGTGAGGAAATTAACCCTTTCCTGCCGCGATGCTCTTTTCAGTCATGGTTGATTCACTACAGCAATGGGAACCCAAACTAAGACAATTATCAAAGTTTTGTTTCGTTTCCAAAATAGGATCATCTAAGTTTGGGCCTGTGAGACATTTAGAGATGTCCGTGTGTGGCCTGTGTCACCCTCATGAGGAGCGATCTTTTTTGTGTGTGAGATTTGGTTTGTTAGTGTTTTTCCTCGACTCAAGGTAGGGTAGGGTAGACTCAGACTCTGCCTGGCTGCAGAATCATTCCGATTTAGCCCAGAACTATGCGTATTGACTTGTAGCTGTGTCTGCTGGTGCTGGTCTAATGACTGTGTATTCAGAGGAAGATCTAAACCCACCTGGACTCTGGGTTCTCTGGAGCCATCCTGTAACTAAGACCCACAAATGTCGTTGTGGAGTCTAGAGACAGGCTTGGGACTTGAGTCTGCTGGGATAAGGGATCGCCAAGCAATATGGCTTGGAGGCTGTGTGTGTGTGTGTGCAGGTGCCCGACTGGTACTTCAGGCCAGGGCTGCTGACTCTTCATAGATATGCCTGAAACCTACAGCCAGAGGAAGTACCTTAGAACTGAGTGGGCCTGCATCCTTTAATCTGTGGAGACAAGCCTAGACAGCGGAACCGGAGGTGCTACCCTGGTCCACATGGGTGTGATGGTCAGTCTCATGCTGGTGTGAGCCTTATGCCTAGAAAAAAAAACCCTGCTATTTACAGTGGTCTGGGGCCTAGAGTTTAGAGGTTAACTTAGCCATGAAAGGACTGTGGGCTGGCCTAACACAAGCCTGAAGCGAGGGACCTTGAGGATTGGCCTGGTCCTACGAGAGTCATCCGAGTTGTCCTTGATCCTTGAGATGTGGTCTCTCTCTAGTGTCCAGTCTCAGTCTAAAGTTGCTGGGCTTGGAGCGAATGGTCTAGCATAGCATGCTGGGAGATTAAAGACAGTACCTGTATAGGACAACACAGAGCCTGTGTCACATGGTCCTGAGAACAGCCTGGGACTGTTGCCATTGGAGATAACCAGCATTGAGAGAAGTCTTCATCCTTCCACATACGTAAAATTACTTCCACATACGTAAAAAAAAATTATGAAAGACCTGATCTAAAAAAAAAAAAATGAGGGCTGGAGAGATGGCTCAGTGGTTAAGAGCACTGACTGCTCTTCCAGAGGTCCCGGTTTAATTCCCAGCAACCACATGGTGGCAAAAAAAAAAAAACAACCATCTGGAATGGGAGATGCCCCTCTTCTGGTGTGGTCTAAGAGCACTGATTACTCATATAATAAATAAATAATTCTTTTTAAAAAAAAATGATATAATTGGTGAATAAACTACATGGTGGCTCACTATTCCTCCTCTCTTCTTGGGATCTTCCTTCCATGCTCTCTCTCTTCTGGTGTGTCTCTCTCTCTCTCTCTCTCTCTGCTCTCACATACAGTAAATAAAAATTCTTTTAAAAAAAAATGAAAGGGGTGATTTGACAATTCCTCACATTGAAATGGTACCTGAGAGAGTTCATAAGAATATATTCTAAGCCACATAAGGGGACAAAATCCCTACAGTGAGGGATTATACGAACTCCATTAAGCGTCGGAGAAGAACCTGGTGGCACACTTATCCCAGCACTTGGGAGGCAGAGGCAGGTGGATCGCTGTGAGTTCAATGCCAGCTTGGTCTACACAGTGAGGTTCAGGACAGCCAAGGCTGTGTAGAAAGACCCTGTCTTTAAAACAAACAAACAAACAAACCTGGGGCAGACATAGGCCCTCTGCACGTGTGTAACAGTTGATGATAGTGGTTTGAATACGTTTGGCCTCCATAGCCTCATGTGTTTGAATGCCTGGCCTACAGGGAGTGGCACTATTAGAAGGTGTGGCTTTGTTGGAGTGAGTGTGGCTTTGTTGGATGAAGTGTGTCACTGTAGGGGTGGACTTTGAGGTCTCTGTGCTCAAGCTCCACCTAATGCGGAATCAGAGTCTCCAATGGCTGCCTATAGAAGATAGTCTCTTCTTGCCTGTCTTAGTGAGCGTTTTACTGCTGTGAACAGACACCATGACTAAGGCAAGTCTTATAAGGACATTTAATTGGGGCTGGCTCACAGATTCAGAGGTTCAGTCAGTTATCATCAAGGTGGGAGTATGGCAGCATCCAGGCAGGCATGGTGCAGGGATTGGGGGAGCTGACAGTCCCACATCTTCATCTGAAGGCTGCTAGCAGAGTACTGACTTCCAGGCAGCTAGGGTGAGGGTCTTAAAGTCCACACCCACAGTGACACACCTCCAGCAAGGCCACACCTACTCCAACAGGGCCACACCCTCTCATAGTGCCACTCGCTGGGTGGGACATACATAAATCATCACACTGGCTTTGGATCAGATACAGAACTCCAGCTCCTCCAGTACCATGTCTGCCTGGATGCCACCTTGACGATGATGGACTGAACCTCTGAACCTGTAAGCCAGCCCCAATTAAATGTTGTACTTTATAAGGGTGAGTTGCCTTGGTCATGGTGTCTGTTCACAGCAATCAAACACAAACTAAGCCAGTTGTGCAGATGGGTCCTCAGATGGGACTCTTAAAGCAGAAGCAGGGGCTATCTCTGACTACAGTGCCTGCCTTCGGACCCTTTCCCCTAACTGGGCTGCCTAGGCTACCCTCCATAGATGTTCCTAGTCTCACTGCAACTTGATATGCAAGGCTGTTTGATATCCATGGGAGGCCTCCCATCTTCTGAGAACCAAAGGAGTAGGGGTGAATGGGGGAAGGGAGGTGAGAGGGAGGGACTGGGAAGAGAAGCTGCAATTGGGATATAAAGTAATAAATGACTTAATTAATAAAAAAACAAAAAGTAGAAGGACTTTGAAAAAAGGGGTTTGGTGAGAATGGAGAGGAGATCTGAGATGATAATAAGACCTCAGTCAAATAACATGATATAAATATGAAATTATAGAAGAATAAATAATTTTTAAAGTGAGGTATTCAGGAGGGGTCACAGAATGTTGTGAGGGGAAATAAAGAGACACTGAGGCCGGTCTGTTCATAAGTGGTTTGTTTTTCAAGTATGTTTGCCATTTTAGTCCCCAATCAACACAGCATTTCTAAAGGTAATCACCCAGCCCTGCTCTGAAGCCTCTTAAAGCACCCGCTAGCTCACGTGAGGCCAGGCCGGCGAGAAGTCAGGGTCATTTCTTTCTTTCAAAAAATTTCTGTAAAAGAGAAAGTTTAGATTCTCACAGATATGGAGTTTCTAAGAAACCAACCTTCATTCTTAAGCTGACGCCCAGTTCCCACTGACTGACATCCAGTTACCACTGACTGACACCCGCCATGGCGGACGCCAGGGCCTGGCCACTTCTGGGTAAATGAGGCTCTGGTTCACTAAGAGATCGCTGAGCTCAAAGTTGAACTACGGAGCAGATGGCTGCAAATGCAGACAAACTAGGAAACAGGCATTTAAAAGAGGCAGGCCTTTAATCCCGGCACTCAGGCAGGTGGATTTCTGTGAATTTGAGGATAACCTAGTCTATATATTGAGTTCCAGGACAGTCAGGGCTATAGAGAGAGACCTGTATATAAAAAATGAAAGGCTGTGGGCTCTAAACTGGTGTCTCATTTCATGTACCAGTGAATTGCTTTCCTGGTGTGAGAGACCTTGGTGGCGTCCCTCTCTCCCTTTATCTATCTGTGTGTGTGTATGTGTGTGTGTGTGTGTGTGTGTGTGTGTGTATGTGTGTGTGTGTGTGTCTGTTTGTGTGTTGTATGTGTGTCTAGATCTGTGTGTCTGTGTGTATGTTTGTAGGTGTGTCTGGATGTACTTCTGTATGTGGAGGAATGTGTATATGCTCTTGTCTGTCTGTCTATTTGTATATGTATATGTGTGGATGTATGTCTGTATATTCGTGTGTATGTATGTATGTGTATTTGTGTATGAGTACCTGTCTGTGTTTGGGCCTGTGTCTGTGTATAAGCCTAAGGGAGGGTCTGTGTCTGTATGGGTCTGTGTTTGTGTGGGCCTATGTCTGTGTGGGTCTGTGTCTGTGTGGGCCTATGTCTATGTATGGGTCTGTGTCTGTGTGTGGGTCTGTGTCTGTGTGTGTCTGGTCTGTGTGTGTCTGTGCCTGTGTGTCGGCCTGTGTCTGTGTGTGGGCCTGGGTCTGTGTGTGAGTCTGTACCTGTGTGTGGGTCTGTGTCTATGTGTGGCCCTGGGGGGAAGGGCTGTGTCTGTGTGTGAGCCTGTGTCTGTGTGTGGGTCTGTGCCTGTGTGTCAGTCTGTCTGTGTGTGGGTCTGTGCCTGTGTGTCGGTCTGTCTGTATGTGGGTCTGTGCCTGTGTGTCGGTCTGTCTGTGTGTGGGTCTGTGTCTGTGTGTGGGTCTGTGTCTGTGTGTGGGTCTGTGTCTGTGTGTGGGTCTGTGTCTATGTGTAGGCCTTGGGGGAAGGGCTGTGTCTGTATGAGCCTCTGCTTTGGGCAACTTTGGTCTGAGGCAGAGGATGTCTCATTTCAACACCCTCCCTCCCCCCACATCTGCAGCTCACCCCATTTTCTGCACAGATGTTACCACAGTAGGTCCAGCAGCATGTGTGATTTCTGTATACACATTTGAAAGTTCTAGAACACTTCTTGGTACAGTCGTTAGCTTTTGGCTGTCCCCAGCACTCCTCGAGTAACAGTTCTCCCGCTGAAACAGAAATGAAATCAAGAGAGGTTCGCAGAGTCAGTGAAGCAAGCCCTTTCCTCCTAGAGTCTGAGCCCCGTATCCCTGCCATGGCCTCTCTCTTCTGCGTGCCTGCACAGCGAAGTCATCGCATTGACCCCTGACCTTACAGATTCTCCACTGAATTCATTACCTCGGCTCCCAAAGGCCTTACCAAACTCTGTATATCCCCAGCATCCATTAGTCCATCTATAATATATAGATTGATTTAACAAGAAGTGTGAAAGTCCAAGATGGCTGCTAGCCTCATTACAATACCTGGCTCGGGGAGACAGACTGCCTCCCCGATTTCTGGGTTTGGGGCTGGAGAGATGGCTCAGAGATTAAGAGCACTGACTGTTCTTCCAGAGGTCCTGAGTTCACATCCCAGCAACCACATGGTGGCTCACGACCATCTGTAATGAGATCTGATGCCCTCTTCTGGCGTGTCTGAAGATAACTACCGTGTACTCATATACATAAAAAAATAAAATAAATCTTTAAAAAAAAAAGATTTCTGGGTTTGTTCTTGTTTTTCTCAAGATGGGATCTCACATATCCTATGCTATCCCTGGATTCACATGAAGGTGAAGATGACGCCCCTGAATTACTGCTTCTGCCTCCCAAGCAAAGGAATTGCTGCCAAGCTCAACCATGCCTGGCTTGGACCAGGTTTTCTCTACACTGCCCCCTTGTGGACTGTTCCATGGCACAGGCGTGGAGGACGGAGGACCGCTTTGCCCAGTGCCTTGTCACATTCTAAAATATGTTTCTACTTTAAAGCGTCATTACTAAATACCCATTTGGTTCCCGGGAGAGGAATCACAGGACTTCTGGAAGTATGGAACTATTGGCTCAGAGACAAAAGAAAATATTCAGTCTTCACTGTTCATGGTAATTGTACGAACGTTGCTGTTCGGCAAGTCTCCCAATTGGAGACTGACCTGGGAAGGCAGAACCTGAATCGAAATGCCAGACAGGACACCCACTCCCTTATCCAGAAATGAGCACAGCCCTCGTCCCCGGGTCACAAGGCATCCTCACCACCTACGAGAGTACTTGTTCTTTGTCCCTCCCAGGGCAGGCGGCAGCAACAGCACGCAGAGAAACACCAGACACCGGAGCAGCGAGGGCTTCATGACCTTGACGGAGCGCGTGTGGATGTGCTCCTTTTGCCTTCCCAGCTGCTGCTGGAGAGCAAGTAGATAAGTTGGGGACGAAGGTGTGAGCCAAGGCGGAGCCCCTGGAGGTTTTTAAACATCCCACCTTCTAGATCAACGCCTCGCCCTCCGCCCACCACGCCAGGCAGATCTGACCTCCAGCTTTGCCTGATGAGTGCCTTGTCGTTTTCCCCCTGCTGAAGAAAATACTTTTCATACGTTCTTCCTTCTCTTGATGAAAGGATAATTCAGACTGTCACTTGAGACTTCCAAAATCTAAAAATCCTTACGGAATTTAAATATTTCTTTAAAAAAGTCACAAAAGAGAGAAATAAAATCCATTACACTGGTGTGCGACATGCTATCATCATATATGGACAAATGTATATTAACTGCTTTGATAAAACTGAAATTATGTGGCATTCTTTTGATTTTTTTTATTTTTACATCTAGCTTTTGGTTAGGATACAAAGTAACAAGTTTCTTTCTTTAGAAAATATTCTCTATTTATCGCATTTATTTTTAGACGTCATGTGTGAGCACTGTATTTACATCCCTCTTCCCTTCCCTCATTCTGCCCCATCCCATGTTCCCTCACCTCACTCTCAAATTCATGGCTTCTTTTCCTTTTTTTTTTTTTTTTTAAATATTATTTATTTGATGTATATGATTACACTGTAGCTGTCTTCAGACACACCAGAAGAGGGCATCAGATCTCATTACAGATGGTTGTGAGCCACCATGTGGTTGCTGGGATTTGAACTCAGGACCTCTGGAAGAGCAGTCAGTGCTCTTAACCACTAAGCCATCTCACCAGCCCCGGCTTCTTTTCCTTGAATTATTATTGTTACCCACCTGTGTAAACACATAAATCTAGAAAAACAACCTGCTAGGTTGGTGTTGGTGTTGTTCACCTGTGTATGTGCTTAGGAATGGCCACTTGATGATGAAAACCCTATGGGATGGGGGTGGGGGCTCGTCCCTGAAGAAGACTGATTCTCTCAGGAACCATTAACTATCGCCTATAGCTCTTTATCTAGGGCAGGGTCTTGAGAGAGTTCCCTGCCCACACTGGCATGCTAATTGGTGTCGTCACTGTGCGTATTTCATTTAGGCAACCATACCGCTGAGGTTTCTGGGGTGCAGCTCCCCGTCACGTATAGAAGACACTGTCTTGCAGTGGACATCCTGGTCCTCTGCTCTTACAGTTTGAGTTGATCACACACACACACACACACACACACACACACACACACACACACACACGTACAAACATCATGCACACAATGCTCTCACTCACACACACTCATGCACAAATGCACAGAGAGACCAAAAATTCTTTTCAAAAGAAAAAGAAAAGAAGCGGCACAGGATGCTGGCACACTTGTGGAGAAGAGGAAAGTCACACGCTGCTGGTGGGGGTGTAATCTTTTGTAGCTGCTTTGGAAATCACTCTGGAGGGTGTTCCTCGAAAACAAAACTAGAACTACCATAGATACCACCCTTGGCTACGTAGTAGAAGGATGCTACATCAAGGTCTCATAGAGACCTGGGCATCCATGTACAGTACTGTACTAATAACAATCGAAACACCCCTCAATGAGGACTCGCTCTTGGGGTACCAGATGGTATCATGCAAGCTTTCAAAGGAGGGAAGCATCCATAGTCCTACCCAGTTATGACGTCTGTGAACCACAATGACCAGTGTGGCTCAACAGCTCTAAGGCTGCCAGAGTGGTACACATACCTCGGCGATAGCCAATGGACCTCCGATTGGACATAAGACTCACCTAACGAAAGGAAAATCATGTCAGGCACTGGAAGTCCAGCTGATACCCAGTACTCATGAATCCACAGATTGTGATGTTTTGTATATGCTTGGCCCAGGGAGTGGCACTATTAGGAGGTGTGGCCTTGTTGGAGTGGGTGTGTCACTATGGGTGTGGGCTTAAGACCCTCACCCTAGCTGCCTGGAAGCCAGTCTTCTGCTAGCAGCCTTCAGATGAAGATGTAGAACTCTCAGCTCCTCCTGTCCCATGCCTGCCTGGATGCTGCCATGCTCCCACCTTGATGACAATGGACTGAACCTCTGAACCTGTAACTCAGTCCCAATTAAATGCTGTCCTTTATAAGACTTGCCTTGGTCATGGTGTCTGTTCACAGCAGTGAAACCCTAAGACACAGATCTTGGAGGAGAACCTACAACTATCACTTTACTAAACCGGGACAATCCCTAACTACACTCCAGATGTTTCCCTTTGTTACGTGTAGTTCTCACCTCTCATCAGGGAAACCTTTCTTTGCAACAAACTGAGAACATTATTGAAAACCACAACTAATCAAAATGCAGAGCTCGGGGTTGGGGATTTAGCTCAGTGGTAGAGTGCTTGCCTAGCGAGTGCAAGGCCCTGGGTTCTGTCCCCAGCTCCGAAAAACAAAACAAAACAAAACAAAACAAAATGCAGAGCTCTGGATCTCAGTCCCAACCAATACATCACCCTCCTGCGTCTGAGGCTCGGGGATCATCTCAGAAGAGGGTTTGGAAGAACTGTAAGAGTCAGAGGGACAGGAAGTTTGCTGGGAGAGCGTGGCTTCTAGAAATGTCAGGGAAGCTTACGGCCATGAAGTCCTATCAGCGTGTGATCAGATGAAGAAATAAAGAAGAGGCAGGGCATATGCAGAGTGAGGCCTTGTTCAGCTATTAAAGTGAGCCATGATGTTTACAGGAGAGAGGGCACAACTGCAAGTCATCATGTTAAGCAAAACAAACTAGTCTGAGAAAGATCTATTCTGTGTGATTTTTCTCATGTGTGGAATCTAGACTTTATAACCTTGTGCGTGCGTGCATGTGTGTGTGTGTGAAACTGGGGGATTATGAGAGGGAGGATGAAATCTTAAGGAAAAGGGGGAAAGGGCTAATGCACCATGACATCAGAAGAGAAGAGTATTTGTGAGGAAGAAGTAAAGGAGGAAGGGACGCACAGAGAAGGAAGGGGTTGCTGAGAGTAAGAGAGGAATTTAGAGCAAAGTATAATGCATGAAAGCAGCATAATGAAGCCCATTACTTCATATTCTAACTTAAAATTAAGCTAGAAAACAGCTTTAACAAAAAGATCTGAAACTCTGAAAGCTCTAGAGAATAATAGAGGATTATTACTTCAAGATGCAGGCACAAGCAGGTGCAGATGCAAGCACAGGTGCAGATGCAAGCACAGGTGCAGGCACAGACACAGGCACAGGCGCAGGCGCAGGTGCAGGCACAGGTGCAGATGCAAGCACAGGTGCAGGCACAGACACAGGCGCAGGTGCAGGCACAGGTGTAGGCACAGGCAGATGCAGGCACAGGCAGGGAAAGTACAGGCACAGACAGGAGCTTTCTGTAAAGAGCTCTGGTATCACAGAAAATAATTTCAAGAACTGACAAATGAAATTAAGAACCTCTGCACAGCTTATGAGGGGGAAATCACTAAGTCAAAGAGGGAACCTTTAGAATAGGAGACAAGTCTTTACCAACCGAGCATCTGACAATGGAATGGCTCCTAAAACATCACAATAAATAAGCAATCGAATAAATTGAGTGGACATTTCTCAAAATCAAAATACACACGATCTATAAATAGTCGAAGAAACGTTCCACATTTGTGTATGTTACTTTCCTCATTACTGTCACAAAAATGTCATACAAAAGCAACTCATGAGAAGATGGGCTTATTTTTCCTCACAGTAAGGGAGACAGGTACAGCCCAGCACGTTAGTGGTGGCATGCTGCTGTAGCTATGGTTACAGGAGTATGATGTAGTTGGCCACATGGTATCTGCAGTCAGAAAGCAAATAAATTCCGGCGCTCAGCTCCCTCCCCCTCTCTCCCTTTTAATTCAGTGCAGGTCCCTGTCCCATGGCCTGGTGTCACTCATAGTCAGAGTGAGTCTCCTCAGTAAAGCCTCTGTGGAGATCCCTCAAAGAGTTATAGCTCCTGGGTGAGCCAAAAAGTCAATCCAGCCTGCCTTTGAGACTGACAAACAGAGTCCTTAGTCACCTAAGAAATGCAAATTAAGATTGCTCACCCCAGTCAGAATGGCTGTCACCGTGGAAACAGGAAAAATGCTGGTGGCTGGTGATGTGGGGACAGACAGGTCCTTAACCAGTGCTGGTGGGAGAGCAAAGAGGTCCAGGCACTGTGGGGTCAGGGAGGATTTCCTCAGCCATTCTATAGGAACCATTCTATGAGCCAGGCACATCCTGGTATATACCTGAAAAACAACCAAGGCCAGCAGGGGGACTTGTGGTATCCATGCTGCACTAACCAAGATGTGGGAAAACCTAGGTACCCAGCGAATGGAAGGAGGTAGCAAATGAATGCAGAGACACAACACAGTTCTACTCAGACAAAAGAATAAAAATTTGTCGCTTGAAGGAAAAGGGATGGAACTGGACACCACTGTGAAGTTAGGCAACTCAGGATATTAGACTTTGCCTTGTGTGTGTGATCTCTAGTTAAATGTATACATTTAGCAATGTACTACGTAATTTATATAAAATATTTATATATGGATATAAATTTATAAATTATAGTTATAAATGTATATATAAATTATAATTATAGAATATATAAATTATACATTGAGTTATAAATTATATAGTTATATAAAATGTGTTGCATAAGTATAATACTGTGCTATTGTATTTATTACACATTATAATGTATAATATAAATATGATAATATACAGTATATAATTGTATAGTTTGTGTATGGCATGAAAGTAGAAGTTGATGAAGGGGCAGGAACGATGCGATGGGGAGGGAGGGAAACAGAAGAGAGTAATGCAGGACAGTAAGACTAAATATCACCTGTTCTACACAGACTGTAGATTAAACTACGTTCTCTCTCCTCTGTGTGTGTGTGTGTGTCTGAGAGAGAGAGAGAGAGAGAGAGAGAGAGAGAGAGAGAGAGAGAGAGAGAGAGAGAGAGAAGATGAAATATCTCTTCAGAGGGAGGACCAGACTAGCAACGGGAGCAGGGATGGAGAGGGCATGGGGGAGATTATCAGCAAGGGCCAGGGAGAAATCGCTCAGTGGGGAAGAGCACTGGCCGCTCATCCACAGGACTCAGGTTGGATTCCCAGCATTCCCGTGGCAGCTCACAACCATTGGAAACACCAGTTTCAGGGGGATCTTGCTCCCCCTTCTGGCCTCCACAGGCACTGCATGCACATGGTGCCCAGACAGACATGCAGACTGACTACTCAAACGCAGGAAAATAAAAATAAATAGATCTCAAAAAAATAAAATAAAAAAGAGTAAGGTACATGCTCGGCTTGGTGGCGCACACCTTTAATCCCAGCACTCAGGAAGCAGAGGCAGGCAGACCGCACGCAGTTTGAATAGGAATCGAGTTCCAGGTCAGCCAGGGCTACATAGTGAGACCCTGTCTGGACAGTAGAGCGAGCTACAATTTTATGTATGCATAGAAGTGTCGCCGAGAAAGACAGAGGCTCCATCTGATTTGTTGCTCTCATTCTAAATACCTCAGCAAGTGTCTTTTATCAAAAGGACATTCTCTTTTGCACGTGACACATTTACTATTGAGTTTGACATTGGTAAACTAGACAAAGACGTCATCTACCTTCAGTAATCCATCTTCTCAGGACACCTAGAAACACTCTTGTCTCTTATGACCTCCACATCTTTGAAGAGTCAATTTTTTTTTCTTTTCTTTCCTTTTTCCTTTCTGGTTTTTGTTTGTTCAAGACAGGGTTTCTCTGTGTAGCTCTGGCTGTCCTGGAACTCACTCTGTAGGCCAAGCTGGCCTCAAACTCACAGCGATCTGCCTGCCTCTGCCCCCTAAAGTGCTGGGATTAAAGACGTGCACCACCATCACCCAGCGAGTCAACTTCATTTTAATTGAACATTTATATGAAATTTCTTCTTTCTCATATTAAAATAGGGCAGTCTTGATGGGGACACTATAGAAGTGACATAAATTCTCCTAGCATATTGTATTTGGTGGTGTACAAGCTCACTTGTATCTTTCTATCCCACTTTCTTTATCTAAACTATGAAAGCAGTAATTTACTCCACATAGACACCGTGCTAGCATGATTT
This sequence comes from Rattus rattus, assembly GCF_011064425.1. Classification (NCBI taxonomy): domain Eukaryota; kingdom Metazoa; phylum Chordata; class Mammalia; order Rodentia; family Muridae; genus Rattus; species Rattus rattus. The sequence continues at coordinate 153,287,442 of NC_046158.1, read as the reverse complement.
AAACAGGGGAAAACTTTTTTCTTTCTCTCTTTTTTTCTCTTCTTTTTTTTGGGGGGGGGTGGTTTGTGACAGGGTTCCTCTGTGTGTCCCTGGCTGTTCTGGATCTCATTCTGTAGACCAGGCTGCCCTTGAACTCACAGAAATCCACCCACCTCTGCCTCTGATTGCTCAGATTAAAGGCTTGCACACCACCATGGGGCAAAGGAAACTCTCTAAGCCACCTGTTCTTAATCTGTGGATCTCGGCCCCTTCATAGATCGAATGTCCCTATCACGAGGGTCACCTGAGGCCATCAGAAAACACAGATATTTACACTATGATTCATAACAGTAGCAAAACTATAGTTATGGAGTAGCAATAAAAAATTCTTATGGTGGTGGGGGTCACCAGAGCTTGCGGAGGAACTGTAGCAAAGGGCGTCACATTAGAACGGCTGGAAAGCAAACCTCAGATCACAGGCTCTACAGACTCTCTCACAATGCAGGGCCTTCCTCTCTGCCTACCTCTCAGCCAGAGGTGCTGATAATCACTTGGCTAGTGCTTTTCTCTCCTCAGTTCCAGGGCAGTGGAACCTCTGCTCACAGACCAGGTAATGGAAGGAATAAACGCCATTCATTTAGACTTTGATCATGCTTTGAAGTGAGTCAGATCTATCTCAGATCTCCAGGTGGGTACACACAGGACCTCGTGTCTGTTTCCTGCTTTCCCTCTTGCTGCAGGCAGAGTAGATCAAACCAGAACAAGATGCACCCACCCAGCTCCCTTCCCCAACACATGCAGAAGCCTGGGTGCTGTGCCTGGGAGAGGGAGGTCTGTACACCTGATTCTCTGAAGGACCGTGGGATGACGCCGTTGCGAAGTCCCATCTGCCTTTCTATTGATTTCTCCATTGAAAGCGTCATCCTAACACGTCTCTTAGGGGTTTTATGCCAGTGGGGAGAAATGACTCATCCAGGAAAGGTTAGAAATCAGTATGTGCCGTATAAATGTAAAACCCAGAGTTGGGGGGCTGGACAGATAGATGGCTCAGGGATTGAGAGCACCTTCCGTCTTTAGTTTTGTATTTACTGTTATTGCTTTTCTTCTGCTGTGCTAAAACACCATGACCAAAGGCAATGTGTGGAAAAAATAGTTGCCGTATAGTTCCAGAGGGGTAAGAATCCAGGGCAGAGGCCCGGCAGCAAGCAGCAGGCACGCTGGGAGGACCATGAAGCTGAACACTCCTATCTCCAGCCATGATCTAACTAGAACTAGGGAGGGCCAACTAGCAATAGGATGAGGCTATACCTCAGAACATCCACTGTTCTGAGGGAGACTTCTTCCAGCAAGGCCACGCCTCCCCCAGAACATCCCCCAAACAACACCAACAACAAGTACACGAGCTTATGAGGACATTGCCGAAGGCCAGGTTGGACACCACGGGGTACACAGAGGAGGGGGCCAAGTGTGCAGTTGCCGACTGATCGCTTGACAGACTTCTCTGTGTGTTTGGTCAACGGAGCAAAAGTTCACCGAGCTCTGGCCACTTTACTCCCCCCCCCCATAGCTCCCCCCATCCCAGCAAAGTCTTTCAAGCCATGTAGAATTACAATGTGATCACGTCCATTTTCTTTCTACTGAATGTGAGAAAATAGTATGTTCCCCCAAAACCTTCTTCACATGAACCAACATTACGTGGTACAGGTAAAGAAAACAAATTATTCCCAAGAACCCATATTCATTCATAACTAAACAACTTGTTACAGATTAACAAAATGTGAGTGATCAAAGTAATTTTCCTTACGGGCAGGCAGCGATGTGGTCACAAAGGAAGGACCGATTATTTTTATTATTTATCTTCAAAAGCGATCTTATAAAAATCCTAAAAGAATCACAAATCCAAACTTTTACTTACAAAACAATCAGCCATTTCTACTTCACATCCTCAGAACGCTCATCACCAACAAATCTTATTAAATCAAACCAGGAAGCTGAGGGCAAAAACGGGCAGGAGGACTCCATTGCCTTGATCAGCTCAGCTACAGCAAGAGTCATGTCAGCCAGTGCAGCCGTTGATCCCGCTTCCTGACTTAAAAATGTCCCTGGCTTAGTTATTGAGTGTGCCTTTCTGAACCTGCTTTCAAATTGCTCCTGAAGATTTTCCACATCAGAGCCACTAGCAAAAACATCTTAACCTGTCTCTACTAACAGTTCATTCTTCTAAATGTTTTGTATAGGTGATGTGCATTCCTGACAACATACATTTCTAAATTCTTTCCTAGGGTGGCGATTGAGTCATTAATCTGCTCCGGTGACAATGCCATAAAGAGATCAAGATTATTACTGTGAGTGCCTGTGATACTGCCCCGTGAGGTGGCTGCAAGACCCCTTAGAGTTTTCATACAATTCTTAAATGAAGAAGGATGTGAGGGCAGCAAGCAGAGCGGAACTGCATAGCAGCATGAAGTCCTCAGCACCAATAGTCCTCAGGGCTGTGCCTCTCTGAGGCACACTCATTGTGGTTGTATTAACCAGCGGGCTGCATTCCATGAGTTCTGAAGTCATTTGTTGTTCCTCCTGCATGGCCTGCAATAGTACATCCTCATTTAAATCATCACATTGCTCTCCCGAGGACCAGGGCTTGGTTCCCAGCACCCACAATGCTGGATCCTGGGTTCAGGGAATCTGATACTTGCATGCGTGTATGTGCACCACATGCATGCAGTGCCTGTGGAGGCCAGAAGAGGGCGTCCGATCCCCTGGAGCTGGAGTTGAAATCAACTGTGGGAGTCACCTGAACTGAACTTGGGTCCTTTGGAAGGGCAACAAACAGGCTGTGAGAAATCTTTCCAGCCTCTAATTCTGTGAATATTTTTAATGCAATGCATATGGTAAATATTTTCTATAGCTTTAAATACATTTTTATTGTTTTGGGTTGTTTCTCCCAATGTCTTTTTTTTAAAAGATTTTACTTATTTATTTATTTATTTATTCTATATAAGTACACTGTAGCTGTCTTCAGACACACCAGAAGAGGGCATCAGATCTCATTACAGATGGTTGTGAGCCACCATGGGGTTGCTGGGATTTGAACTCAGGACCTTTGGAAGAGCAGTCAGAGCTGTTAGACACTGAGCCATCTCTCCAGTCCCTGCATATCTTTTATTTATTTGTTTATTTTATGTGTCTGGGTGTTTTTGCCTATATGTCTGTCAGTGCATGGTTTGCATGCCTGGAGACTATAGGGACCAGAAGAGGGCATTGGATCCCATGGGGCTGGAGTTGCATATGACTGTGGGCCACCATAAGGACACTGAGAATCAAACAAGGATTCCCTGAGAAAGAAGCCAGTGCTCCACACGGCTGAGCCGTCTCTCCAGCGCTCCTCTGCTTACCTTAATGGGATTTAGGACATCACTCCCACCATGGCTCCTCGTCAGGGTCAATATTTTCAAGTGTTTGCTTCCACTCTGTGGGTTGCTTCTCCTCCCTGATGCTTCTGCTAGACAGAAGCTTTTGAGTTTGCCAATCTAGACAATTTGGTGTGTGTGTTGGGAACAAGCAAAAGAAACTTGTTCTAAGTACTACCGTTTCTCTTTCAGACTCCATTCAGAGGGAGAAACTAAACTCAAGGTCCCAGACCCTAGGGGAGCTGGGGATTTCCCAATCAGCTGAGCAGCCTCTGTTGTAAACAGCTGTCCAAGTCGAGACAGCTCAAGGACAACTTGTAAGGAGACAGTTATCTGAATCCAGCCATGTCAAGGACGACTTCCCCATCTTGCTGGCAGAGTCAAACAATTTCATGTTCCCAGGCTTAGGGACAAACACCTATCCCGCTCTCCAAATGTTTTCTAATGTCTGCTAACCGATAAGGAGTACAGACATTACTGTTATCCAAACTAGGGTGCATACGTTGTAAAAATGCATAACCAATAGCCTATTATGCCTTAATTAACTGCATGCAGCTGACCCATTCCTTTATCCCCTTGTCACTCTGAGCTCTGTACCTGATGTCTAGGAGAATGAATTAAGGACCGTGAAGCCTGGTGTCCCGGATACAGCCCAGTCTCCAACGGGCACTCCCTCGCTTAACCCACTATGTCAGGATACAGTTGGATGACACTGCAGCTCCCCCCAGGTCCTCCCTTGCTTTGTGTCCCATCCTTTAAAAACGTTGTACAGTCTCTCTTCAGGGAGGTAGTTCCCTTTCTTCTCTCCTCCTAATTTGACCCTCACACACCCCTTCCTCCTTACCCCCTCCATTTCTCCTAAGAGAAGGGGAAAACCCAGCATGGGTACCAACCCTCCCTGGCTCACCAAGTCCAGTGCAGCAGGTCTAAGGTCATCCCCTCGCCCTGAAGCCAGACAAGGCAGCACAGCTGGGGCAAGGGGCTCCAAAGACAGGCAATAGAATCAGAGGCAGTCGCTTTTCAGTGTTTAGGGGACTCATACGGATATAAGTGGCACATCTGCTACAAAGGGGTGTGGAGTGGGCGTCCTAGGTCCGGCCCCTGCACTGTCACTTAGCTTGCTTGGGTCTGTGGATTATAACATGGTTACCTTGTGCTTGTGTCTGATATCCACTCATAAATGAGTATATAACATATGTGTCTTTCTGTGTCTGGGTTACCTCACTCAGGGTGATATCTTTCAGTTCCATCCATTTGCCCGCAAACTTCATTACAACTTTGTTTTTTGTGGCCGAGTGGTTATCTCACTGTGCAAGTGTAGCACATTTTCTTTATCCATACTTCAGTTGAGGTACGTCTAGGATGCTTCCGGTTTCCAGTTATTACGAACAAAAAAGCCGCTATGAACATTGTAGGGATAAATTTTTTGGCGACCTACTTTTAATAAGGGTTCAATCTCTCCTCCAGCCCCACCACCCAGCAGAGGTAGTGGAAGAGAAAAGTTATTAGGCTATGGGGGAGTGAACCTGTTCAGCCGTAGTTCACTGGGGGTGAGCTTGATCTTCTTTGACAGCAGTGCAGTCCCGTAGCAAACACCAAGCCTCCAAACCTGAGGGGAGTTTTCTCACATTCTACCCAACAGGTTCAAGACACCCAGTATCACCCCCACCAATCTCCTCAGGTCTGAAGAATTCACCAGAGGAGTTGGTGGCAGAAAGGGACGAACCACAGAGAGACCCAAAAGATGAACACGGCACCAGCAGGCAGAGACCAGTGATGAACCTATAAGAGCACTGAGAAGCTTTTAGATCTGAGATTCCTCGTTTGTCTATTCTCACTTTTGTTGCTTCTTGTCATATATATGTATATATGTATACACACACACACATACACATACATACACACACATACACACACACATGCACACATGTGCACATTCGCACACACACGCACATGCATGCACACACGTGCACACATGTGCCCATTCGCATACACACGCACACACCACACACACACACATGCACATGCATGCACGCACGTGCACACACATGCACACACACATACATGTGCACACAGCTGCCCAGACCAATGTCAGGGTGCTTTCTCCTTCTGTTTTCTTTTAGGACGTTTGTAATGCCAGGCAGTAGTGGCACGCCTTTAATCCCAGAACTTTAAGCAGAAGCAGGTGAATCTCCATGAATCTGAGGCCAGTCTGGTCTTCACAGTGAGTTCTGGGACTACACAGGGAAAATTCCACCTCAAAAATAAACAAACAAACAAAAAGAAAGTTTGCATCTACATTTCCCGGAACACGCTAGTCATTGTACATTGATCCTTGTCTAAAGGACGATACAGGGTCCATTCTGTTTGGAGATGTTCAGTTTCCACACATCTTCCATTGGAAGTACTTTTTTTCTATGCGTGCTCTTAGACAAGAGAGTCCTCTCCCCTAAGGTGCTGGACAGGTGCTAACGTCACTGAATCACTGTTAATGTCAATGGTGACATTTTATAGAAAGCCAAGTGGCTAGGGGCGGAGTGTTTTGACTCCATAATTGACAGCAGTTTAGACACCTGCTGTTAGCTTCCTCAAGAGAGGGACTGTCAGTGAAGCAGCCACCCGGATCACCTTTGCATCAGTGCCAACCGTTTTAAGTACTGTGCCCACCTTAGGGAAAGCCATACAATTGCAGCTGATTGCTGTCTTAGCACAAATCCAGCTCTGGAAACTGTCGTCCAGACAGAACTCTGTGAAATAGTTTATTTATGTGGAACTTCCTCTGTAACAGTTTCCACACAGGCCAGAGGGAGGGGAACTGGCCCCAGTGGCCTATCAGGGCAGCTGTTATGCCCGCTGCCAATGAGCAGTGCCAGGATTGCAAACACATCATCATTGTCACAAGGCCTGCTGTGAGAACGCACCTTTTTTAGAGTGTTTAAACAGGCTTAAACTCTATGTGCTGTCTTCCTGTGCTGTTCCTTCTGGTCTTGCAACACTAGGTCCAGTTAGGCTTATCTTCAATGGTCTTTCTAAATTTTAATTAATTAATTAATTTTATGTGTCTGGATTTATGCCTGCACAGATGTCTGTGTATCCATGCATGCAGTGCCTTTGCAGGCCAGAAGAGGGCGTCAGATTCCTTGGACCTGGAGTTACAGATGCCAGAAGCCATGGGGGTGTTCTCTTGCGAGAACAGCTGGTGCTCTTGATCGCTGAGCCATCTCTTCAGCCCATAGTGGCCTTTTCTCGTTTACTTTGATACCTGCCATGAGAGCAGACCGAGCTGGTAACATGTAGAAAGAAGTTACCGCAGACAACAGAAGAGCAGCACCGCAGGAGTGGCAGCAGTGTGGGGCTGACTAGAGGCAGGAACAGCAGAGCTGTAAATGGCAGCTACAGCAGGAGGCAGCAGCAGAGTGATGGCAGAGCCCCGTGGTGGCATCTGTGACCACAGTGACAGTCATGAAAGGCAACATTCTGCAGAGTAACCAGGACAGAAACAAGAGGAATGGCAGAAGAAACGCTGAGATGAGGTGGGAGGTAAACCAAAGGCGGCTAGAAGGCTGAAGCGAGCCGAAGAAAAAAAACATCAAGCCCGGGTTCACGGAAGAACTGCGGACAGCTGTAAACAGTCCATCTCTGTATGACCCTTGTAGGTAATGTTTCATTTTATTTTAATACCTGTGTGTGGGAATGTGTGTGGCACATGTGTGCGATACTCAAAGAGGCCAGAAGAGGGTGCTAGATCCCTAGTGCTATAGCAGTTATAATACTCCCACCATGGGTCCTAGCAACGGAAACTGAGCCCTTTACAAGAGCAGGAAGCGTTCTTAACCCGAGTTCTCTCTCCAGCCCTGATGCTGTTTCTTTTGATACTCTCTACTACAATATTAAGCTGTAGCCTGGAAAAATGCTAAGTAATGGGGCTACCTGGAGAGACAATAGTTTAGATTCCCGGGAGAGCCAGCTCTTGATTTTCACCTACCTCTGATGACGTCTGTGTTTGGTGTCGACGACGATCACTTTCCAAAGGCTCCTTGGGCAAGGGAAGGCTGGCACGGGTGAGGGTGACCCTGAAATACTCAGCCAGGCTGAGGTGTTTGAGAGAGGTCAGAGGCTCTGATCTGATGGCGGAGTTATCCTCTGCTGTGTCCCCACCGAGGGACCCAGAAGCACTGCACTGGATGCTGCCTGAGACCTGCCCATCTGAATTCTCTTCGCATCCGATGCCATGCTCCCAAGCTCCTGGTTACCTGCCGTCACTCAACCCTGCATCGAGCTGCAGGATCAACTCAGAGGCATTGTGGTTGCACAGAGTAGGAGGGACTCTAACCCCAGTGACTGCTTTCCACAGATATGGGCGAAAACTGGAGCGCCCCCCCCAACCCCCTCACCACTCCTCACCCCCCATCCCCGTGCCAGCTCATCTTCAGCAACATCAGCAGAAGTCACCTGCGGCCCCCTTGGTATTCTTTTGGGTCGTAAAAGGAGATGAGACCAGAGGAGGAGTGTTGAGAACAGAGGCGCACGCTCAGTTAATGAGACGCACTGAAGTCCTCAATGGCAGCCAGCCCAACCCAGGCCTTGTGATCAGAGTGGCCACAAAGATAAGGTTAAGGTACGGACAGAAGGAAGTTTGGCATAGGTGTTCTTGGGCTCACGTCTGCATTCAGGTGAGCATGAAAAATGAGAGACTCTAGAGAAAATTCTCACTTCCAGTCACACTAGTAACACACACACACACACACACACACACACACACACACAAATATAAATAAATAAATAAGTAAATAAATAAATAAATAAAACCTCCTTGTGTACAGTTATTATGAATTAGCTGTATCACCCTTACACTTCTCTGTATATTTAATAAGAATCTTCTTCTCCTCACTTCTTAAATCACCTCTGTTTTCCGCCTGTCTCCTGCTGTCCTTTCTTACCCGTTTGAACATTTACGCCATCATTCTTCAACAGGAAACCACGTGATTTTTTCATAATTGCACACATAGACCTCTTTTTGGTGTCTGAGAATATTAATGTCCTACATCATTCATGAACATTTTTTCCATGCAATTCCTTGATCAAAGTAGCAAAATGCTGTAGTTTGCATGAAGATTGTTCCCCCAAAGGCTCATGTGTTTAATAAACCCTTGGCCCCAAGCTGGTGGTACTGTTTTAAAAAGTTGTGCAAACTTAGAACGCAGGTTCTCTTGGAGGAAGCGGGTCAAAGGTGCCCAGCCTTGAGGCTTCATTGCCCAAACCCACTTCCTTTTCACACTCTACTCCTGGGGCAAATGGATGTGACACTCGGCCTTCCGTTCATGTCACCATGCCTTGAGTTCCTCACGGCGGTGGAATGACCCCTTGAACTGAGAGCCAGAATTAAACCCTTCCTCCCTCAGATTGCTCCTTGCCAGGTGTCTGGACATAGCACTATGAAGGGTAGCTGAAAACAGAAGTATTGCATTCCTAGATAAAAGAAAGCCAACGTTTCATCCGTCACATCTACATGGAGAGAGAACGCGATGCAAAAGAGAGTCATTTAAGCTTTCAAATAATACATTTAACTCAACAATGTCTCCGTCCCCAAATCCTCCGGATACTGAGGTGTGAATGAGAATTACCACACAAAAACATCAATAGGCTCTGTGAATATGCATATGGGTAACAAAGGCCTGTCCATGGGCAGGAAGAGGTTGACTCTTGACTCTAAAATCCACCGTCTCTGCAACCCTGGGAAGGTTCTACAGACTTGGTTTCTGTGTGTTTTCTCATCACTTTAACTGTAAAGGTAGAAATAGATCAAACCTTCCACATTGTCAGCAGGTGCACGGTGTAGTATGTCCGTCTGTCTATCTCCTCAACCTTGTTCCCCAGTCACATTTTAGCAACCCTGGTAGTTCAGAATGGCCCATTTACCATTCAGTTTATGATGAGTGTTAATTTCCATCCCTGGGAGGACCGTGAGTCAAAGGACTTGTCTGTCCATCTAAGTGAAGCCCTGGGCTCTGGGTGAATTGGGGGATTGATGGAGGAGCCAGAAGTAGAAATCAGAATCCAGGCAGTAATCTAGGCATCGGCCATGACACTGCCTCTACTGCCTCCAAGGATGGAAAATGTAGGAAATATTTCAGGGTGTGTGTGTAGTGTGTGTGTGTGTGTGTGTGTGTGTGTGTGTGTGTGTGTGTGTGTGTGTGTGTGTGTGTGTGTGTGTGTGTGTGTGTGTGTGTGTACATGTGTGTATGTGTGTGTTTGTGTGTGTATGTGTATGTACGTGTGTGTATGTGTGTGTATGTGTGTGTACGTGTGTGTATATGTGTGTGTGTGTGTGTGTATGTGTGTGTGTGTACATGTGTGTGTGTTTGTGTACGTGTGTGTGTGTGTTTGTGTACGTGTGTGTGTACACGTGTATGTGTGTATTGTGTGTGTGTGTATTGTGTGTGTGTACGTGTGTGTGTGTGTTTGTGTGTGTGTGTCCATGCCTGTGTGGCTGTGGTGCATGTGGAGGTCAGAGGTCTTCCCCAATTATTCTCTCTTATTTTCTGATCTAGGGACTCTCAACTGAGCCTGGAGGGTTCTGGTTTAGCTGGGCTGAATGACCACCAGGGCGATGTCTGCCCCTGCCCCTCCAGGACTGGCACTATAGACATGTGCTACCACACAGCTTTCTGTCACATCCGTGCTAGGGCTATAAACTCAAGTCCTTTTGCTTCTGTGACAACTGCTTTACAGACTGAGCCACCTCCACAGCCTGGTTTTTGCTTTTTGGTTTTTTGTTGTTGTTGTTGTTTTGTTTTAGAATAAGGAAGCGAGTTGAGTGTCTCCAGCTTTTCCCCCACTCTGTGAGGTCAAAAGTCGCTCAGCGACCTTTAGAACTAGATTATCTGAACCGTTCACTGCAACCCGAATGGTAAACTACCTAGAAAATAACTTTAAAATATGCAAAAGGGGGATGGGGCGACCACAGTGACACCCTAGAAAATATCAAACAAATGCAAAAGAAGTTGGTGTTTGACTCATCAAATAATAAAAGGGTAGAAAGTAGCAGAAGCCCGTCCTACAGTAGCCACCTCATGCAGAAATATTAAATTACAGGCTGTCAGCAACTTAGCACCTGGGAGACAGAGAGCAGGAGGTTATGAGTTTAAGGTCAGCCAGAGACAACAGTGAGATGTTGTCTCAAAAAGGAGAAAGACAAAGAAAATACTTCTGGGGCTGGGGCGATGGCTCAATGGTTAGTGGTTAAGAGCACTGGCTGCTCTTGCAGAAGGAGGACACGGGGCTTATTCCTAGCACCTATACAGCAGCTCACAAGCATCCAGGGCATCCTATGACCTCTTCTGACCTCCACAGGTTTTGCATGAGCACAGTGCACACACAGACACAGGTGCAGCCAAACGCTCACGCACAAAAAAAAAATAATAATAAAATAAATCTTTTCGCGTAAATAAGTAAATAAATTATTTTAGCTCCAAAGACTGAAATTCAAAAGAATAGAAAATGTGTGCCTAATGAAAACAGTAAAAAGAAATTAAAGTAGCTATACTCAGATGAAATAAGCGTCAAGCCAATTGCGAGACCAAAAGATGATTGCATATTATAAGAAGATCATTTTGCCAAGTAGATATGTAATTCTAAACATGGGTGCACAGAAGCTGCTGGCTGGCAGGCAGCCCTCTAAGAGGGAGAACCTTGAAACTAGAAAGACAAAAACAAAACACCTTTTAATATGTGTAAACACATTCAATATGCTGGATGGAAGGTTAAAAAATACTAAGGTGGTAATACCATGTAATCCCCTTTTTGGGGAAAAAATGAAAATGCTGGTCTGGTCTTCAAATTCATACAGAGCTGTAAGAGGCTTTGTGTTGGTGCCCAGGAGTAGCCCCACAAACCACACTGATCTATCAGACAGGGAGACTTTATTGAGCATTTGCCCCAGGACTGATCAGTCAGAGCCTCAAAACGTACTCAGGGGGTTTGGGGATTTAGCTCAGTGGTAGAGCACTTGCCTAGCAAAGCGTGAGGCCCTGGGTTGGGTCCCCAGCTCCAAAAAAAAAAAAAAAACTGGACTCAGAAGCTGATTTTGACACTGAGTCAGTATTCTACAGAAGGTTTAAGCCTGGAATCCACACACATCTGTGCTAATTTATCCCACCAATCAGGATTTAGGGATAGGGGATTTCCTTAGGAACATATCTTCGTTGTACATTTATTCTGTTCTCATTGGTTGGGGTATTCATCTGTGGTGGGGACTTGCCTTGTCTAACATTCATGTTTTAACTCACTAACCAGAATGTCAGTTACCCATATGTATGACTCTTCCTGCCAAGTAGGGTGTCAGTTCCCAGGGAAGTCTTAGGAATGTAAAATTTTGCTCAACCTCTACTCAAAATGGAAGTCTTATTCTAAACAGATGCAGGCGTCTCTCTTATGTTGGGGGTCCATCCCAGGGGCAGCTTATAAAGTTAAGTACCACAGAAGCTCGCACACAGCTCCAGGAAGTGCTGGTATGTGGTTGGTTCAGGGCCAGGTTTATCGTGGCTAACTATACAAGGCGGTTCTAACTGAACGCTTTTGTGATTGGTTTCCGAGAACACCAAAGCACAGAACGTAACAGAAAATGAGACCAACTGGGGCATGAGAAAGGAAAACGTTTCCTTGTAACATTAGTAACAGCTTAAAATAGCCAGCTGGACAGGCAGCAGTTACCCAGGCCTTAATGCCTTGGATCTTGGTAGCTACACAAGTTCCTGTAAAACGGGTCTTGCTGGGTGGCTAGGTACCAGCATACAGCAGAGAACAGTTGAAAAGTGGGACTTACTGCTACTTCTCTAGATTCGTCTTCAGGTTAAATCAAAACAGCAAAATTAAATAAATATATTTGCTCAAGAAAACAAAAAGTAGGAAGACGGAGGCTCACCTGTCATCTCGGCACTCAAGAGACAGAGGCAGAATCACCACATGTTCTGGGCTAGCCTGGGCTACATAGCAAGACCCTGTCTCCAAAAGTAGGAGAAAGGGAGGTTTTTGGTTTAGTTTTTTTTTTTTTTAAGATTGATTGATTGATTGATTATGTATATAGTGTTCTGCCTGAATATATGCCTGTACTCCAGAAGAGGGCACCAAGATCACATTACAGATGGTTGTGAGCCACCATGTAGTTGCTGGGTATTGAACTCAGGACCTCTGGAAGAGCAGTCAGTGCTCTTAACTGCTAAGCCATCTCTCCAGCCGGACAGGAAGGTTTTTGAATTCAAGGAAATAATTGTGGTACACAAGACTTCCCAGGGACCAGAAAAAGAAAGGGCTCTGGTCAGCATAGTCTACAAGGCCAGTGTGATTTGCTACAAGCCCCAAAAAGAATAGTGTAAGGCGTGGTGTGGTGGTGCATCCCTTTAGTCCCAGTGCTCAGGAAACAGAGACAGGCAGAGCTCTATGCGTTCAAGGCTAGCCTGGTCTACACTGAGTCCCAGTGCAGCTACATAGGGAGAGCCTGTCTCAGACGGCAGCACGGGGATCAGTGTGACCCTACACGGTGACTATACGCTTGTGGAAACGGAAGAATGGTTTTACATGAACAACCCTGGAAGGGCATTTCCTACACCAAAGGACTGAAGGCTGAATGTAACACTGTAGGTTTATATGGGGGAAAAGCAACGGTGATAGATCATTTGACGTAAAGTGGTGAAAATACGGTGTTGTATTAGGAATGAAAGTCAATCCTCTCAACCTAACTGGGAAACTTAAGCTTCCAGGCCTGATTCAGACAGCAGGCAAGAACGCCATCATTTCTATTCGGCAGTGGACTAGTCAGCACCAAGGGAGCTAAGGGTATTGAGTTTGAAGAGTCAAGCCGCAAGATTAAACTACTAGAAAAAAATGATAGGTGATGGGAGGACGTGGCATATTAATTTGCTGGAAATTAAAGCATAAAGACCGTTTCTCCTGGAATCATCTCCACCGCTATCCAGAGAGTCACTTTAAGAGCTCATGCCACTGGGGATGACTATAAGAAAGAAATAGAAAACCTCCACAGGGAATTCTCTTTTATTTTGAAAAAAGCATAAAGACTGGGGATATAGATGAGGCCTGGCATACACAATGTGCTGGGTTCCATTCCTAGCAATACACGTGTGTGCGCACAGTGAGGGGCGAGCAGGGGAGACAGAGAGAAAGGAGAGAGGAGGGGGGCGACCAAGGAGAGAGGGAAAGAGAGAGTGAAAGAGAGACAGGAGAGAGGGAAGGAGAGAGACAGAGAGAAGAGAAAGAAAGGAGAGAAAGGAGAAAAGGGGAGAGAGAGAGAGAGAGAAAGAAGAAGAAGAAGAAGAAGAAGAAGAAGAAGAAGAAGAAGAAGAAGAAGAAGAAGAAGAAGAAGAAGAAGAAGAAGAAGAAGAAGAAGAGAAGGAGGAGGAGGAGGAAGAGGAGAAAAAGAAAAAGGAAGAAGAAGAAGAAGAAGAAGAAGAAGAAGAAGAAGAAGAAGAAGAAGAAGAAGAAGAAGAAGAAGAAGAAGAAGAAGAAGAAGAAGAAGAAGAAGAAGAAAGGAGAGGAGAGAGGAGAGAGAGAGAGAGAGAGAGAGAGAGAGAGAGAGAGAGAAGAGAGAGAGAGGAGGGAGGAGAGAGAGAGCACACACTCTTTAAGTTTCAGGTGAGAGAATGAAGGGACAGCAAACCCAGAATCAGGACCTGCCCCTATAATGGGCAGGGCTAGGAGCTGGTTGGGGTTTCGGCCAAGCATTCCTTATGGGCAGAGAAAGGCCATCCTAGAGCCATCTCAGAGCCTTTCTCTCTGCCTTCTCCTCCCAGCCAAGTCTGGCAAACCTGACCTCCCTCAGCCAGGACTTACCACCCATCCTGCGAGTGCCATGACACCTGTGCCACCTTTCCAGCTCCTGTTGGTGCTCAGCCTGGCACCACAGCTGGTGCCTGCAAGTCCCAAGCAATACTTTCTGAGTAGGTGCCTGGTTCTGGGCTCCAGGGGAGGGATGGGGATCGCTCCTGAGGAGAAGAGAGTATCTCAGGGGCACCTCTAGAGAATTTCACAGTGCGTAGAATATAGTACAGCATTCAAGGATCCGGACGTTAAAGTCAGCAAACTCTAGGTAGAATCTCTGTTCCATTTTCCTCTTACATGGCTCCAAACCCTCTGAGAAGAAGAGGCTTTGCCTTTACAAATGTAACATTATAATGTAAATAATGATACTGAGTCAAGAAAAAAAGAGGAACTGGTGTGTCCAGGCGTGGAGCTCTCTTACTGGGCCGTGAGATACAGCCCACTAAATATTTGTTACAATAAAGGTTGTCAGCCTCGTCCTCCTGGCTCAGTTTGCTGGCCCCAGTTGCATCATCGAAAGAATGTTTCAAGCATTAAGACAGATGGGAAAATGAAACTGGTAGAAATCAAGATTCGATCTGCATAACATTGGACTTGGAGGATATCTGGGGAGGAAGGGAAGGGGGACCTCGCATTTTATTTTATGCTTGGTAAAATCTAGAGGCACTGCACAATTGCCAGTAACCAGCATCCACTAGAGTCTGTCTCATTGGCCGCTAATGCCCCTCAACCTGACAGGGGCAGGAATGCCCACTGTGGGCCAATACGCAGTAGGAAGAGAGCTATCTTGTGTGCATTCAGGGGTTCAGTGAGAGGATATGACTGACAGCCTACGTTCTGTCAGTGGGCTGTGGAGGCTCAGTTCTGTTTGCAGAGCTTCTGAGAGGAAAAGGAGAAGCCGGATGTTGGCCTCCCATTCTGAAATTCTCACCCTCCTTACCATGAAAAAATATCTACCCCAACTGTGAATCGGATCCCAGTTTCCAACACAGCTCTTGCAGTTTATTGGGTTTGTTTTTGTGCTACATTTATCTTCTGTTTAGGCCTCTTAATTATATATATATATATATATATATATATATATATATATATATATATATCACAAATTACCTATGTCCAGTTGGTTCCGGGGAAAAAAATCATTAAGGGAAGGTTGAGTGATTTTCTCAAGACCACGCAATAAGTTAATATAAATTAGGTGGCCAATACCTTTTTTTGAAACTTACCATACACACAGACGAATACATTCACACCTTTGATACAGACCGTAACAGGGTCTATGGGGACTCAGTATCTGATCTGTGAGGATTATGAATAGACAATGAGTTCAAGGTCCCACCAAATAGTCTCAGATCTGATATCCAGCCCTAGTTCCCAGAGGAAGATGGTAGTTAGGGGCAAACCCTATTCCCATCCCTGCAGAGCAGCAAGGGGAGACAAGGTTGCTGCTGTCTGTTCTTTCAGCCACGCTCTCACCTACTCTTCATTCCAGAGTATGTCTTGGAACCACCGCCCTGCAGATCAGAGCCTGACGTCTGTGACACCTTCTGTACGGAGCAGGAGGACTGCTCACCAAATCTTCAGTGCTGTTCTGCCTACTGTGGAATAGTGTGTACCTCAAACCAAGCCCCAGTGGTTGGGGTCTCCTGAGGGTCTCCTCTCCCAGCCCTGGCACCAGAGCTGTTGGCAGAGGACGACGGCAGAGCCTCGAGCCCATGATTGTGGTGTCTTCTTTCCTTCCCTTTAATCTTGTTGGTTCTGCCATATTGCCAACCTGGTCTCTGCCTTTACCAAGAGTGATTTCCACAAACTCTTATCTAAAAGAGCATCCTCAAAATTTCATAATCCTTCTCCCTCCAGCACTGTAGCTGTGACTCTCTGCCCCCCATCACTCTGAATGTACTCATAGTTTCTATTCTAGGACCTCCCTGGTCCCAGAGTCTACCTTTATCCCAGCATCTGCCTGGAATGATGTATCTGGTCACACGAAGCAAGTTTGTTCTCCTTTGGCTCGTTCCCCTTTGTCCCTTGGCATTCTTAAGTTCAGGAGAGCTGTGACTGACCGCCTAGGCATGAGCGTCAATCAGCCCTGAATCTTCCAAAGGGAAGGGTTCTGGGACAGAGAGAAGAATCTAGTGTGCTGATGAGACACGACTACTCCTCTCGCCCAGGCATGTGTCGCCTTTTAATATGAATTGTCCCTATTCTCTTCTCTCTCTCTCTCCCTCCCCTCCCCCCTCTCTCTCTCCCTCCCTCCCTCCCTCCCCTTCCCTCCCGCCCTCTCTCCCCCCCTTTCCTCTCTCTCTCTCTCTCTTGAACAGATGACTCTTGTCTATGTCTCATGAGACCCAAATGAAGTCTAGACCAAAGACCCATGGCTGGAAGTTCAGCTGCTGAGTTTCTTGAGGAAAGATTGAAATGCCTTGTTCTTTGCTGTGGCCCATGCCCAGAGCAAATGCCCAGCTGTGTAGACGATGTACAGAGTGATGGTGCACATCTGGAGTCAGACTCCTAGGCTCAAGTGCTGGCTCTACCATTCCTAACTTGGTGATCTCAAAGGGATCTCTCTCTCTCCTCTCTCTCTCTCTCTCTCTCTCTCTCTCTCTCTCTCTCTCTCTCTGAATCAGCCTGCTCATCCTTAAGAGAAGAGTAAACACAAGACTAAAATAAAAACCACAAATGAGCTGAGACGGTCTCTTGCCTCGTGATTAATTTCCATATAATTCACTGGTCCCTCGACCAAGTTCTGTCTGAGTGGCAGAGCACAGCTTCATGTTCTACCTTCGGGTGGGATTAACAAAAAGTAGGAATTACACCTTCAAGAACAAACTGTCACCCAACGCAGTTGAAAATATTTCCTTCTGCAGATTTGAGACTCCTCAGGCTTGACCATCGAAGCATGCACCCAAGTGCATTGCCTAAAAGTATGGTTCTCCTGATTTCGCTTCACCAGTCTTTGAACTCATTCCCCAGGGGCCAGAGTATGGTCTACAAGACAGAGAAGCAGAGTCATGTCCTAAGGGGAGTGCAGGACACTGAGACCTGAGGTTCTGCTAAGGAACAGCCTGTTCTGTCCGCCAGTGGGCAAGCACCATGAATGGGAATTCAGACTGGGTCCTTCGCATTCTGTGAGTCAGTCATTGGTTAACTCACTGTACCTCTCTGAGACAGTTAAGCTGCTCATGTGAAAGAGAGAGAGGCCATCCGTGCCTGAGAATGTTGGTGAGGATAACTCAAGGATGCACGGATGAGAGCACGCTCGCCGAGGAGACTGCAAAGATGAGAGAACATAGACATCACTCTTTCTGAGTTCTGGGTGTTTGTTCTTTGAAAAGGTGGAGAGGGGGTCACCTCTATAATTTCACGGAGATTACAAGAAGTGATTAATCAAACCGAGTTCCCTGTTACCCCACCACCAAAACAAGGATGCTGTTTATCATTTGGTGACTGCTGTTGTAGAGTTCTTTTTAACGTCGGAGCTGTGCTGGAGAAATGACTCAGTGGTTAAGATGGCTGGCTGCTCCATCGTGGATCCCAGTACCTCACAAATGTCTGTAACTCCAGCCCGAAGGAATCCAACACCCTCTTCTGACCTGCTAGGACACCTGCACACACATGGGTACATTCATGCACATGTGTGCACAAACACACATACATAAAAACAATAAAAAATTCTTTTCATTAAATATACAATTTAAGGTCTGTTGATGGTCTGATGACCCCAGAGTTTTCAAATAAGAATAGTGATGTCTAGGCTCCAAAGTGCTCTGACTGATCTTGTACAGAAAGAGTGTTTTATATCAGCAGGTAGAGCACAGCACATTTTGAGCATCATTTTGGCCCTTACACAGCCCCTGCCAAGTCCACACTTACCTCTTGTTATAGCAGAGGCATAAGCCTGGCCATCAGTCAACACATTGACCTCTTAGATAATCCAAGGCCATGCAGCAGGAAGCCAGGGGAAGAGGAGCAGGAACCCCAGTACATCGTTGGGAATCTGTCTAGCTTGGCTCTGCTAATGTAGTCCTGTTGGGCCGTCCCTAGTCCTCAGAGGCACAGGGGTAGAGAACTCCTACATCTCCGGTGTACTGTGAAGATGAAATGAGATTCTGTATGCAAACCCCACACAGGGTTGCTGGCAGAGTCCAAGAATATCCGTATTACCTGTGTCTAGTGGGTCCATTATCCAAACTTCTGAAATCACAAGTAGCGTGAGTCAACAGGTTCACTTTTGCCACCAAGATGGCTGAGCATGACTGGTGGCCTAAAGTTTGACTCCCCCAAACCCTCCATGGTGTAAGAGAACCAAATCCTACAAGCCACCTGACCTCTGCATGTACAACACACACACACACACACACACACACACACACACACACACACACACACACACACACACAAAACTAACTAACTAAATAAATAAATAATTGCTATAAGTGTAGGTTCCAATATAAATAAATGTTTGGCTGGTTGGCTCATTGTTAATTTCTCCAGTCTCTTTCTGGACTAACTCAAGTTGGTAAAAACGAGGCAAGTGTTCTCAAGTCTTGAACGAGAGCAGCATGCAGTTCTGAATATTCCTCACATCTTTGAAAGATAAACGGATTTAAGCTCACAGTGAAACGATTCTAACTGATCAGTGATTTCAGTGCCTGTCCTAAGCTGGTAGGGGACTCTGTGCACCCCCTGCAGAGCCCCCATGAACGACATCAGTCTGAGGGGATCCATTCACCTAGTCCACAGGTCTTCTTTCCCGTCTGTTGCATAGCCCCTACATGAACTTTATCTCACCTCCAACTCTGAACCTCTCTTCTGAGAAACCTTTCCAATCCAGCTGACTTTCTGGATCCCCCTCACCCAGAGCAAGCAGACTGTTCAGAAAAACCTGCAGGTTCCCCATACCATCAACACCCAAACAAACGCCGTTCGAGCCACCCTCAGTGAGCCAGGCAGGTCTCTTACATTTCTGTTGGCCCATGCAGAACACAGCAACCACCGTCTTAGTTACTCAAGCTTGACAACAAAGACTTTCACAGCATTTGGTGGTATCAAAGAAATTTTTATATTTAGCATATTAGTGTTTAATTCTAATTTGTGCAAGACATAAAATTCCAATATTTTGTCTTAATCAGTTTGAAAGGATTTGGGTACATGTTTGCCTTTTTTGGTGAATGTGAAGACTGGAAGACCCACAGCTGTCGAAATAAGCCTTCTTGGCCATGAAGCTGCTCTTACAACGTCTTTTTCGTACTCATGGGGATGCCAGGCAGCAGCTGGTGCTGTAAGGGTGAAGTAGCATTTCCAGATGCTACTGTGCCCACCCTGCTTCAGTTCAGCCTGGAGAACTGAGGACTGAAACCTGAAACTGTCAACAGATGAGGTGTAGAAGGAATGACAACCATGGTAGATTTTTAAAAAGCAGGCAAGTAGTAAACTTGCTGGGTTTAGAAAATGTTTTCTCCAGGTTGGGGATTTAGCTAAAAAGAAAAGAAAATGTTTTCTCTAACATCTAGAACAAGATTAGGATACCCACAGAGGGAGTAGGAGGTTATATGTGTGTGCACGCGTGTGTGCACACGTGTGCTCACTCATACAGAGGTCACAAGTCCACATGGGCTACCTTACTCATCACTCACCACCTTACTTTCTTAATCATGGTATCTTTGTGAACATGAAGTTTGTGGCTTTGGCTAGCATGGCTGGCCAGCAAGTCCCCAAAATCCACCTCTCCCCTCCCTCCTATCCCTGCAACTAAGGTTGCAGACATGCACTGCTGGGCCTAGCTTTTACCTGTCCTCATGCTCGCACAACAAGCGTTTTACCCACTGAGCTGTCTGTACATCCCTTAGGAGTCCCACTGCCATTGTCTTTATTCAATATGACACTAGAAGTCTTGGCCAAGACAATTAAGCATGAGAAACAAATAGATTCCCACTCAGGCTGGAAAACGAGAAAGACTAATAGCCTTATTTGCAGACAGCATGATCGCACACACAGAGACTCTAAAGACTCCATAAAACTCTATCCAATAAACAAATGCGGCAAAGTTTCACAATACAAATTGAAGACACACACACACACACACACACACACACACACACACACACACACACACACACACACCATAGTAACTACCAGGAAAAAAAAAGAAAGAAAGCAATCATTTTCACAATAGCAACAGAAAATAAGACACCAGGGAATCCGTTTAGCCAGAGTTGGAAATCTCTTGGTGAGAACTAGAGTACATTGACAAAGTGAGTCGGAGAAGACACCGCCAAATCAGAAAACCACAAACTGAAACTAACGTTGTTCGAGTTTCCCTCCTTCCAACATGATCTACGGATTCAGTACAACCCTCCTCAAAATACCAACAGCATGCCATACAGACATGAAAAACAGTACAAAAACTGGTATGATTCACAAAAGACCCCCAAATAACCAAGGCAATCTTGAGAGGGGAAAAAAGAAAAAATCAAAAGCTGTAGCAACTGATCCATGAAGGACCAGGCATACACAAACACTAAGACATACAGTGTCAAGAACCCAGTCTTAAAGCCACCCATTAGGGGTTGGGGATTTAGCTCAGGGGTAGAGCGCTTGCCTGGAAAGCACAAGGCCCTGGGTTCGGTCCCCAGCTCCAAAAAAAAAAAAAAAAAGAACAAAAAAAAAAGCCACCCATTTATAGTCACCTGATTTCATTCATTCATTCACTCATTCATTCGTTCGTTCGTTCGTTCGTTTGTTCAGTGTGTTGTCCGAAGATGTGAGAGACAAAACAGCGGAAACACTGGAAGAAAATAAAAGGCGGGCGTTCCGTGATGTTAGACTGGGCGAGTGCTCGAAAATGCAAGAGGCATCTGACAGGAACACACAGGATTACGTCACACTCTAAAGCTTCTTCACAGCAAAGAAAATGAGAGGAGCGGAGGAGAGCACTCAGTGCGCAAAGCGCATGCGTACACAGAGCACGTGCTTACATGCAGAGGAAGCGCTTGCCTTTGGTCCAGACTCCACATTAGAAAAAGAGGGGGGAGATGTGATAGTGTGTACATCTGTGTTCTCGGATGCACAGATAGATGTGAGTCCCTGAGACTCATCGGCCAGCTAGCCTAGCCAACTTGGCAACTTCCAAGCCAATGAGAGACCCCGTCTCAGAATTCTACAAAAGGGGCAGGGTGCACAGCGCTTGAAGAACACACCCAGGGTTCCCCTCTAATACAGACACACACACACACACACACACACACACACACACACACACACACGAACACTTACACGGAGAGAAGATAATCAACAGGGTGAAGAGAAAGGTGATAGAGTGGGAGAAAACCATTCAAGCTGTATCTCTAGCAAGAGCTTAATACCAGAAATATGTGAGGAACTCAGACAATTGTTAAACCCACAAATATTTTAAATTGGAGGTCTCCATCTGACCAAGAAGCATATGAGAGATGCCCACGACCATTCATCACAAGGGAAAATAAATATCAAAATTATAATGAAATACCACCTTATCCCAGGAGAAATGTTGGTCAACATATAGAAAAGAGGGGAGGGGGGCCACATGCTTTTGAAGAAAGCATACATTAATACAGCCATTATGGAAAAATGTGAGGACTCCTCAAAAATTTACAGGCAGCAATGGTCCAGCATTTCTAATAATATTAAGCACATAGTCAAAGTGAACTAGATCAGTCTGTTGAAGGGACACCAACTCTCCCATATTTCTTTTTCTTTTTATATCTGGCTTTCTTTCTCTTTTTATTAGTCATTTTATTTGCTTACATTTCAAATGATATTCCCCTTCCCAAGCTTCCCCCCCTCCCATTGATGTCAGATAAGGCTATCTTCTGCTACATATGTATCTGGAGCCATGGCTCCCTCCGTGTGTACTCTGGTTGGTGGTTTAGTCCCTGGGAGCGCTGGGTGTTCTGATTAGTGAATATTGTTCTTCTTATGGGGTTGCAATGCCCTTCAGCTCCTTCAGTCCTTTCCCCTAGCTCTGCCATTATGGTCCCCGGGCTTAGTTCGATGGTTGGCTATAAGTCTGCATTGGTCAGGTGTTGGTAGAGCCTCTCGGGGTTTCTTGTAAGCCATATTCATAAGAGCCATCATCTGTCAATGGTGCGAGAACAAACAAATTTTGACTTATACATGAACTGGGATACTATTTGGCCATTAAAAAAATAATTAAATCCTATCACTTGCAGTCATATTAATGTGCCTGGAGGATGTTGCAGTAGGTGGAAATAAACTGCACTCAAGAAGATAAGTGCATCTTATATGTCTGCTTAGAGAAGATAGCCAAAATAGTTATAGAATTCACAGTGGAATGGTGTTTGACTTGGTCTGGTGAAAGCAGGTTTCAGTCAAATAAGATAAAGAAGACGTGAACATTTGGTGTGTAATGTTGAAACAATTGTCAACAACAAGGTATTACACATTTAAAATATGCTGGCAGGCTAGATCTTTAAAAGCCCCACGCGTTGTGTAGATAGGTGTATGTTTAGTGTATGTATGTGCATGCATGCACAAACTTATATATGTGCATGTGTAGGCCACAGGTCAACATCCAGTGTCTTTTTCAACCCCTCTCTACTGTAGTTTTTTGAGTCAGGGTCTCTCATTGGGCCTGGAGAGCGTCATTTCAGCCAGAGTGGCTATCAGTGACTCCCCAAAGTGCCTGTCTTTCCCTGGAGGCAAGAGTTATAGGCATATGCCAGCCATGCTTAACTTTTATGTAGTGCTGAGTACCAAAGCTCAGGTTCTCAAGTTTGTACAGCAGCCATCCCAACCACTGAGCTGCGTCTCAAGCCTGATATTAAGGACTCTTACCACAATAAAATAAAATTTTAAAATAGAAGAGGAGATAGGAAAGTTTAAAGCAATCGAACATTAAAAAGTAAGTTAGTGGAAATCTATCAAAACAGAGACATCACGATCCTCAGACACGTATAATCAAATTCCACAAGGAAGAAACTATACCAGCCTTATATGAAATATTCCAGAGGCTATGAGTGACTAGTTCTCAAGCTGACTTACATAGAATCGATAGAAGGTTATGTTCAGATTCAATAAAGGTAGTGAGAGAAGGACTGAATCTTAGACATGCACAAGTCTATGTAGCACACAGCACAAACTTCAGTAGTGTACAGAAGTTTACAGCTCCTAAGACGCTTCTCCTATATATCAGTAAAACTGAGCAGGGGAAACATCTGTGGTTATCCAAAAGATGTAAAACCAAGACTTTTGAAAAGTGCAAGACAGGTTGGGGATTTAGCAAGAAAAGTGCAAGACCAGTTCAGTGTGTGTGTGTGTGTGTGTGTGTGTGTGTGTGTGTGTGTGTGTGTATGTGTGTGTGTGTGTATCTGTGTGTGTGTGTGTCGGTGTGTGTGTGTGTGTGTGTGTGTGTGTGTGTATGTGTGTATGCTCAGGGTTTTCTAGGGAAATAGAACTGGCATACATACATACATATACATATAAATACACATACATATACGTATATATACATATATAAATATACACTTATATACATACACTCACACATATATATACATTCATATACATATTTGGGGTCTTTTGAGGATCATACCAGTTTTTGTTTTGTTTATTTCTGTAAGGAATGTCTTGAAAAGAAATTATTGAAGACCAATGATACATACAAAATTGATCTACAGATTCAATGCAGTTCAAATCAATGACCAAGGGAGGTTTTCTCAGAAATTTACAAGGCTGATCCTGAATTTTGTGTGGAAAAGGGAAACTCCTAACATAAAGTTTAAGAAATTAAGTGTGGCTTTTGATTCAGGTTATATAATGTACTAAAACACGCAAGTCCAAATCTATTAGCATATATTGTTATATCCTCTAATAACGTCACATAGTGTCAGATGACCGCAGCTCTTGGTAGTGGCTGAGTGAAATGTAACGACTCATGAGAGGACTCTAAAGCCATTAGAAAATGAAATGGGGGCTTAATTTCATAGTCCACCGAAGGAAATCAAAGCCAAGTGATTCCAGGCTGAAAATGGGAGTCGTTTTTCCAAACGTAGAAAACAAGTCAAGCGCAAGTCGTGCAGCACTGTGCAAAACAAACAAACAAACAAACAACTCATAGCTGAGTATAGAAGCCTGGAACTGTAATCCAGTACTTGGGAGGCTCAGGTGGGAAGATCAGAAGTTCAAGGCCAGCCTGGACTACACAAGTTCCTGTACAAATCAGGGTAAACAGCCAGATCTTGTCTCCAAACCTCAAACAGTAATAACAATAGCAACACACTGCTAAACACTGAAGCCAGCTTCAAATCAGGTGTCCACTATACAGCAGATGAGGGATCATCATACAGATTACCTCTGTCTGTTTAGTGTCTGTCAGTGGGGACGAAGAGACCCACCTCACGGATTCAGGGTAATAGTTTAATGACTTGGTCCATAGGCCTGACATCATGTAGACTATGGCCTGAAGGAAAACCCTTTAGATGTCATGCTTCTTCCATTCTGTCTAATGAGCCAGACCTTTTTTGTCCCCTCTGCCTTTCAGAATATGGGAAGGAAGCAATTCTTTTGAAATTCCTTGCTCCGATGGTCCAACCCTCCATAGTTAAGCACGTGCGGACACCCTGGTCCCTAAGCTTGCATTGTTCCTACATGAATGTGAAGCTCACTATCAGGGGTCTAATCAGCCTGGGATCTTTAGCTTCACAGCTGGGCACTCATGCGCTTAGCCTTCAACTCAACACATAGTAATGCTCAACCTTGGCCCTTGGGGTAGGTGGGCTCAGCCCTCCCACCAAACCACACCCGAAGTATAAGAGCAGTTGGCCGTAGCCTCTCCTTTCTGCTGCTTGCCCCACCATGAAGTCTGCTAAGTTGGGATTTCTCCTGGGATTCTCCCTCTTCTGCCTACTCAGTCCTCCAGTACTGAGCTTCGTGAAGAAGGTTGCTGAAAGGATCTGCAAAGACATCAACGGTATGGACAAAGTTAAAGCAGAAGGGAAATCCCAAGACCAATTATGAATGTGGGAGAAAGAAATGTAAACAATTCCCCTGGGTGGGTCAGAAGGATCTTCTGTGGTGGCAATACCCAGCAACCTTCAACCCCTTAACTCCGGGTGTCACTTACTTTGAGGGACTTGTGGGTGTTTAATGAAGATAAAGCAATATATGGTACAAGTAAGTCCTTTCCAGATAGAGAATTCTTTTGTAAGAGGTCAAAGATTGGACGAGTTTTGAGATAGGGGCTTTGTGGCATAGGGCAAGGAGATCAGACCTTCCAAGAGCTTGCATTGGAAGGAGAGGAGTTTTCAGATTGAGATAATTGAGGTGTATCTAACGTCTAGTCTCTGGGCTCAGAAAACACTTGAGCACTCTGCACCTATATAGAGGAGTTTACAGTGTAGCTAGAGACTTTCTCTGCAGCCCAAGTAGTACAGTCTACACTTGGGTCAAATTCCAAACTCTGGTCCTGTCACTCAGCAGTTGTGTGCCTTAGGCAAGACTCTGGGCCAATTATCATCTCCTCCCTGCAACCCCACTTTGCCCATGTGCAAAACAAAAGTTAGAAAAATCAGACAGTATTATAAACATAAAATAAAACCATGCATGCAACTAGGCCTAGACAAGTCATCCTTATCAGAGAATGAACTACAAGCTGGCAGCTTGAGGAGAGAGTGAGTGGTAAGCACTGGGCTATCAATATGATCACCAGTGTGGCAATTTCAGTCACTCAGACCCACCACAAGTGAGACAGCTGCTTCCTGGAAGACAAGAGGAAGAATGCGGAACAGCGAGGTAGGGGGTGCAAAGGCGCCACGCCCCTGGTTCTTCTTCTAGCTTTAGAACAACAGAAATCGGTCACGTGAATCATGAAATGTAAGCCGTGGATAATGAGTGTGTATAAAGTAGGGCATGGGGTTCGGCTAGGCACTGAAAGGGAAGAGGGGGCAGAAGGTTGGGATAGCCTTGATGGTGTGCAGTATAAGGAGACTTGTCACTGTGCAAACTGAGCCATGCACAATCCAGTCCTTCCCAAAATCACTGTCCAGGGCCTGGAGAGGTAAGTTGTTTGTATTGGACAAAAATGGCTTCACCCTGTGACTCTGCTTAGAATAAGAAAAGCAGAGACCTTTCAGAGTCTCTGAGCAAAAATGTTTCCATGCTGAAGACAGGAATTTTCCCCTTTTAGTTTTTTACACTTCTGATCTTCCCACCTGAGCCTCCCAAGTACTGGGATTTCAGTCCCAGGCTTCTACACTCAGCTACCAGTTTGTTTGTTTGTTTGTTTGTTTTGCACAGTGCTACACTGCTTGAGCTTGACTTGTTTTCTACATTTGGAAAAACGATCCCCATTCTTGGCCTGGAATCACTTGGCTTTGATTTCCTTTGGTGGACTATGAAATTAAGCCCCCATTTCATTTTCTTTTTTTTTTTTTTTTTCTTTTTTTTTTTTTTCAGAGCTGGGGACCAAACCCAGGGCCTTGCGCTTGCTAGGCAAGCGCTCTACCACTGAGCTAAATCCCAACCCCCCATTTCATTTTCTAATGGCTTTAGAATCCCTCTCATGAGTCATTACATTTCACTCAGCCACTACCAAGAGCTGCGGTCATCTGACAATATATGATGTTATTATAGGATATAACAATATATGCTAATAGATTTGGACTTGTGTGTTTTAATACTTTATATGACCTGAATCAAAAGCCATACATATGCACGAACATGCATGCACACACTTGTGCATGCATGCATGCTTGTGAAACATGGTATGCATGTGGAGGTTAGAGGGTTAATTACTAGAAGAAGTTGGTTCTCTCTTCCCACTCTATGGGCTTCCGGAGATATAAGTCCAGTTGTCAGCACCTTCACTCCCTAAGCCATCCCGCCATGCAAGCAGGAATTTTTAAGAGTTTCTGAATTAAGAGACACACTTTCCTGTTGTGTCTTGATCGTTTTTCCTCTAACTCCATGGAAACGCCTCGTGCAGATCCTTGTGTTTTGGAAATGGATCCTGGCAGCTGCTATGAAAACCATAACAGATTTTTCTACAACCAAACCTCCAAAAAGTGTGAGATCTTCGTGTTCAGTGGCTGCAATGGTAACCGTAATAACTTCATGCTTAAAATAGACTGTGACGTAATGTGTAATGAACAATACAAGAAAAAGCCAGAGAGGTAAGGAGCACATCTCATCTTTGGCCTTTTAGATGAACGGTAAGAGAAACCTCTGAGATCTGAGGGTAGAGAAAATTAGTCAGGGCTTACCCTATTTTAGGATGTAAAGAAGATCGGCCTATAAAAGCTTCTAACAGTTAGGCTGGATCTTGGAATAAACTGCAGACTTCGCCCAAGGGGTGGTGGGGCACACCTTTAATCCCAGCATTTGGGAGGGTGAGGCAGATGGACCTCTGAGTTCCAAGCCAGCCTGGTCTACAAAGTGAGTTCCAGGACAGCCAGGGCTACACAGAGAAACCCTGTCTTGAAAACAAACAAACAAAATAAAACAACAAATTGTTGACTTTGCAATTTGAGAAAAAACAAACAAACAAAGGTTCAGGGAGAAAATACTCACTTATCAATTGATTACTTGCCTTGAGGCCAGGTAGTCTGCTGAGCAATTACCATCTCAGGATACAATTTTACATTAAAATAGGCAGGAGACACGGAGCCATTTGATAGTGACCACTCCTCAGCCTGGTGGACTGAAGCAGACAGAAAGAAAACCGACCAGCCGGCAGAGAGCACGGAGAGAGTCCGGAACGCAACCCCTGGCCAGGCATCACGCCGAGGCAACCACAAAGGTCAGTGCAGAGTTCCTGCATCGGCTCCAACCGGTTGTTTTCCTGAGAAACCAGGCTTTGCCTCCTCCAGTCCCAAAGACAATGACTCCTCTCAACCTTGATCAGAGAAGCTTCCTTTTAGCAGTAAATGGAGAGACTCATGGCTGCTCAACGTCCTGAGAGATTAAGATAGTTTCGTCCAATTGGTGTGAGAGCTGAATGTTACGAAGTAGAGTTGCGGGGTTGGGGATTTAGCTCAGTGGTAGAGCGCTTGCCTAGGCAGCGCAAGGCCCTGGGTTCGGTCCCCAGCTCTGAAAAAAAGAACCAAAAAAAAAAAAAAAAAAAAAGTAGAGTTGCGAAGCACTGTCCTCTGGGCGTAGGGTAGACCCTGCAATTCTGAACTCATAGCAGCTGCAGCTGCACATGCTATGGCTTCACAAACCTAAGCTTGAAAACAGGCATGAATGGGAGAGGGGTTCAGGACTCCTCCTGAGGAACAGCTGCCTACCAAAGGATGCTGGGAACGGACAGTCAGTCTTCAGTTGCATGTCCACCAGTAAGTCCACAGCTGTGGTCGTATGCATAGCTCTCACCAAAAGTCCACGGGTCACTAACGAAATGACATAAATCTTCATAAGCAAGTGACCTTTGGGGTTTGGGTGTGAAAAGGAGCAAGAGTACGTGAGGTGACAATAAGCAGAACGCATTGTATACATGTATGTATGAAAAAGAATTAATTACTAAATGATCTGAAAAAATAAGATTAAGCTTAAGACACTATACAGTAGATTTATAGTGTGATTTTTTTCACCTAATAGATAAGGAAAACAAGTCCATTAGAAGTCCATTGGAGCCTGGTGGTGGTGGTGGAGCATATCTTTAAACTTAGCACTTGGAAAGCAGAGAGATAGGTGGATCTCTGTGAGTTCGAGGCCAGCCTGCTCTACAGAGTAATCTCTAGGACAGTCAGGACTACACAAAGAAACCCATCTTGGGGGCGGGGGGTAACCAATCCATAACAAGTTAGTTTCATTTTTTGGTTTTTTTTTTTTTAATTAGATCTGACATCACAAGGCTCTTGCCCTGCTTATATGCTCCCAAATCAAATCCTTGCACCTTCCAAATCTCTGTGGAGACATGCTACTCTGTACACCTGAACTTCCTGCCTGCAACTGACGATTTCCAAGTTAATAGAACAAGACAGTCAACGGATCCCATGCAGGCAGAGCTATGACTCATTTCCATGAAATGAGAAGTGCAGTAGCCTAGGGAGTGACTCAGAAGCACTAATGCTGTTTTTGATCATTCTTAATGAATCTTTGTAGTGACTAGAACATGGGTAGTGGTTATCTTCTGGGCGAATGAAACATATTAATGGAACAGAGGGATCACCGATGGAGGGACCATCCTCTAGGAGTGTCCCAAGAGAGAGATGACTGACACTAATCCAGGGAGACTTGTCATAACTTGCAACATGAATCTGATTTCTCTACTTAAACAGAACACCCGAACTTGAACCTGAGCCTGAACTTAAAAGTATGTGCGTTCACAGAGGTTCTCGGAGGGGCTGAAGTAAAGATTCAAGAAGATTCCGAACCAATGGTTAGATTTGTGGAACATGTCCATAATCTTTGACACTTCGATTCACTATTTTCCTGTTCCTAGTTTTGTCTTTCCTGGAATAAAAATTACTACAATCATTAAAAGTGAGAGCATCTCCCTGTGAGCCCTTCTTCTCTGTCTGTGTCTTTATCCTGCTGCCTTATCCAGAGAGTGTCAGCAGGTTCTACCCTAGGACTCTCTCTCTCTCTTCACTCCAACTCCTCATACAGCTGACCATGCTGACGTCATTCCAGGATAGCCGACCAAAGTGTCCAGATTGGGATCCTCCTTTATGAAACCTGGCTGCTCAGTGTCCCCAAGAGCAGCAAACCTATTGAAAGACCACCAGGGTGGGGAAGACCCCCACTCAAATCTCAAGACGAAGCAACACCCCCCCCCCAAGAACTCATGAGAAATCGGTCTTGATGTAATAAACAAGAGGTGTATTTGAGGAACCAGAGCTCTGGGGACGACACGTATCTCACACAGGAGACAGAGTAGTCAACCCCGAGCCCAATTAGGGGAAGGTATTTATAGGGAAAATTACATAGGCAGTTGGCAACAGTCACACAAAGCAATTTCATTGGTTGGTTTACATTGGCACACATGATCTAACTTGGGCTCAGTTCAACTCTAGGCCAACTGCTTCTGGGGCAAGCTGACCCTAATTTTTGGTTTTTTTTTTCAGGACTGTTGAGTCAGGCCTTATCGAGGCCAGATGGTTTGTGGTGGCTATAGCCAGGCTACATCCCCAAAACATGTTATGTTATTCTTTGCTCTGTGTTCAATGTTAATCTTGAAATCAAATACAGCAGCACACCTCACACTTACCTGAAATGTTTCTCCACTCAAACAAATTTTTCTTTGTCAGACTTCCTGATCCATGTCTACCAATCCTCAAAGGCCAGTTAGTTTAACTGATCTCTTAAGTTGTTCCTGGTTTATTAGTGATCATTTAGGTAGCCTTAAGAACTCGGTGATTGAAGCTTGACTTGGCCATTGTCAGCCTTCCTGGAAAAGGAAGGCTTAATCTCATAGCTGTTTCTCTTACCAAAAGAATGATCATTAGTGTAGAATTTCAAGCCTGAATAGAAAGTGACCAGGTGGGGTTGGCCATGATCTGCTGAACTCCAGCATCCTCGGGTTGACCATAAAACTCTAAAATGTCTTGGGTATCCCAAATGAGTTTTCACTGAAGAACAGTTGCCCTCTGTATACCTACCCTGTCTAACTTTCAAAATCTAACTCCTCATCTGGCAATCACCAGCCTCAAAGACACTACAAATCACTGAAAAAGTGTGTGTGTGTGTGTGTGTGTGTGTGTGCAGGTCAGAAGAGAGCATGCAATCCCCTGGATCTGTAGTTAGAGGCAGCTAGGAGCTGCCTGACTTGGGTGTTCTCCAAGAGCAGCAAGCACTCTTATCCACGGAGCCATATCTCTAACACTACTGTCTCCCAGAGCTCCCAGGGACTAAACCACCAACTAAAGAGGACACATGGAGCAACCCATGGCTCCAGCCACATGTGTAGCAGAGGATGGCCTTGTTAGGCATCAATGGGAGGAGAGGCCCTTGGTCCTGTGAAGGCTCAATGTTCCAGTGTAGGAGAATGCCAGGGTGGGGAGGCGGGATAGAGTGGGTGGGCAGGTGGAGGAGCACCCTCATGGAGGCAGGGGGAGGAGGGATGGGATAGGAGCTAACATCTGAAATGTAAATAAAGAAAATATTCAATTAAAAAAAGACATTTTGTGTCAAATCACTAGACAAAGATGCAACAGTGAAAATCTATGAACTAGAGGTCACAAACGAGCTGGACACACGTTAGCAAATGAACCAGAGCATCACCAGCAAGCTGGATACACGTTAGCATATGAACTAAGTCACCAGCAAGCTGGATACATGTTAGCATATGAACTAAGTCACCAGCAAGCTGAATACATGTTAGCATATGAACTAAGTCACCAGCAAGCTGGATACATGTTAGCATATGAACTAAGTCACCTGCAAGGTGGATACATGTTAGCATATGAACTAAGTCACCAGCAAGCTGGATACATGTTAGCATATGAACTAAGTCACCAGCAAGCTGGATACATGTTAGCATATGAATTAAGTCACCAGCAAGCTGGATACACGTTAGCATATGACCTAAGTCACCTGCAAGGTGGATACATGTTAGCATATGACCTAAGTCACCTGCAAGGTGGATACATGTTAGCATATGAACTAAGTCACCAGCAAACTTGATAAACATTAAAATTGTGTTCTGAGAAGAAAATCATGTGTTCAAAAGCAAGAGTCATCACACCTTTGTAAAAAGTCACTGAAGAGCTGGCCTAGCAGTTAAAAAACGCTTTCTAGGGGTTAGGGATTTAGCTCAGTGGTAGAGCGCTTGCCTAGGAAGCGCAAGGCCCTGGGTTCGGTCCCCAGCTCCGAAAAAAAGAACCAAAAAAAAAAAAAAAAACGCTTTCTGCTCTCACAAAGGACCATAGTTTGATTCCCAGTGTCCTGGTCTGGCAGCTCCCAACACATTGTAACTACAGTTTCAGGAAACCAGATACCCTCTTCTGGCTTCCTCAAGTACCTGCACTCATAAGCACATACACATAATTGCTAAAACTCAGAAAGCTTTCAAAAGCCAAAATAGTAAATACTTTCTACCAACAGGTAAAGTCAAATGTATTATATAAGAGAATAGAAGCTCACATACATAAAATAAATAAATAAACTAAAACTGTTTTTTAAAAAAATGGGGCTGGAGAGATGACTCAGCGGTTAAGAGCACCGACTGCTCTTCCAGACGTCCTGAGTTTGATTCCCAGCAACCACATGGTGGCTCACAACAATCTGTCATGGAATCCAATACTGTCTTCTGGTGCGTCTGAAGACAGCTACAGTGTACACACATACATAAAATAAATAAATAAATTAAAACTGTTAAGAGAATAGAAGCCAAGTGTCATGGTACACATCTGTAATCCTACCAGGTCAGGGGAAGCAAGAGGATTCAAGGGCAGCCTGAACTAGAGTGAATTTTTATGACCCTGCAGGAGAAATTTAAAGAATGGATTTTAAAGTGACAATAAGAAAGCTGAGTTGGGAGTGGCCGTGCACACCTTAAATCACAGCACTCAGGAGGCAAGGGAAGACAGGTCGCTGTGAGTTTAAGGCCAGCCTGGTCTACATGGGCAGCTTCAGGGCAACCAGGGCTACATATAAATAAATAAATCTGGGAGGGGTGATACACACCTGTAGTCCAGCTACCCTGGAGACTGACACAAGAGGATACTTTAAGTTCAATGTTTCTTTTTTTTTTCCTTTCAGATTTTATTTTTAATTATGTGCATGTGTCTGTGTATGTCCTCATAGAAGCCAGAATGTAGTACCTGAAGCTGGAGTTACAGGCAGCTGTGAACCACCTGGCATGGGTGCTGGGAGCCAAATTCTGGACCTCTGCAAGAGTGAGACGAACTCTTCTTATCTAATGAGCCGCCTTTCCAGACTCAAGTCCAAGACTTCGAGACTTGCTAAAGAACATTATGAGGCCAAGAATGAGAAGGAAGGAAGGAAGGAGAGAAAGAAAGAAGGAAGGAAGAGGTGAAACTTAAACGTAAAAAAAAAAATCTAACAAAATTTGAGACTCTTGTAGGAAAAAAAAAATCTTATGTAAGAAAAATGGAGAACTTCCAGGTAAAGCGGGAGGCTGGAAAGTGCCTCCAGGTGATCTGGAGAAAGGAATCAGCAGGGGGAAAGGTGTAGATGATTTTCCAGAGAAAGAGAGAGGAATAGAAAGAGCTTTGGAATTCACAATATGAGAGAGTACCTGAAACGTGCAGAGAAAGGCTCCGTCTGGTGGGGAAAGCGCTCACTGTGTAAGTTTGACCTGTGTTCAGATGCCCAACTCTCAATTAAAAAATGGAGCACGATGGTATGCACCTGCAAGAACAGGGAGCGGAAGCTAGTGAACCTCTGGGATAGCCAGCCTTTCTAGCCAATTGATAAGGCCCAAGTATTGTGAGAGAGCCTGTCTCAAAAACATGGTAGAGAGCAATAGAAGATATCTAATGTTGACTGACCTCATATGTCCACATACATATGTGTGCACATGCATGTATACACCATACACACAGGTATACACACTGTTGCTAACGTCTCTAAGAAAGCAGTTATGTCTGTACTGTCTGGTCTTGAATACTTTTTTATATGAACCTTAAAGTTATAAAAGGACTAAGAATTCAAAGAAAGAATAGAGAGATAGATTACAATTGTCTACAACTCCAGTTCCAGGGATCTTATGTCCTCCCCCAGTGTCCTTCAGCCCCAGGCATGCATGTGGTGCACAGATATCCAGGCAGGCGAGGCACCTGAACACATTAAATGAAAAGAAAAATTAAAAGCACAATCCACCAAACATACTCCGGTGTTAGACCAGAACACTCAAAACCACGTAGGACATACATCTATGTGACACCCAAAAGGCTCGCATGAAACTTGGGCGAGTCACTGAGAAATCAGTTCTTCCTATAAGGGATACTCAGATGAAAATATACAAGAAAGCTGACCACAAAGAAAAGCATTCAGCCGGAAGGACAAGCAGAAAAGAGGATGGAAGGAAGACTCCTAATGTTCTTCATCCTTTGACTCGGGACTGATCTCAGCAAAGGCAATGAGGATCTCCTGAGAGGTGGCATATGAGAGGGTTGGTGTCAGCTCTCAAGGCCTCTCAGGGCTTCGCATCTAAGTGTTAGATGGCACTAAATGGTGCAGAAGAAGATACACTCAAGTCCTCCGTTGTGGTGCTGTGGTGGGAGGGGGGCGCATCCAGCAAAAGCCAGCAGGCCTGTGACCTGAACGCAATACCTGGATCCCATGTAAAGACAGAAGGAGAGAACTGACTGCACAAAAGGCGTCCTTTGACTCCCACATGGGCTCCATGATGGGGTTACCCGGAAGTGTGAGGAAACATTGTGGTTTTTTGTTTGTTTGTTTGTTTGTTTGTTTAGCCCAGTGTCTTAATAACATTTCCATTGCTGTGACATTCTACGCCTAGGTCCAGAGGCCAGAAGCTTCCAGGACTAGGCCTAGGTTAGCAGAAGGAGGCGGTAAGCCTCAGAGATGACAATTATACCAGGAGAAGGAAAGTAACTATTACAGACAACAGAAAGCCCTACATGATGACTCCCGCAAGCCTTCACACACTCTCTTTTGTCACAGACTGAATCATGGCAGAAAACTCTATAGTGTGTCACTCGGTAAGCTTCTGCCTCAGCCGGCACCTTAAAGCAGCAGATGAGTCGGAAAAGAGTGAATTTCCTTTGATTCTATGGCACAGCCATGGGGAAGTAAGCCACATTGTGTACTCTTTGCAGGCCTGTGGCTGGTCTGAGAGCACCTCTCCTCCGGTGTGCCTACCACAGTCCCCACCCTGGGCCAGAGCCTCTGTTCAGCTGT
Organism: Rattus rattus; assembly: GCF_011064425.1. Lineage (NCBI taxonomy): Eukaryota > Metazoa > Chordata > Mammalia > Rodentia > Muridae > Rattus > Rattus rattus. The sequence continues at coordinate 153,252,394 of NC_046158.1, read as the reverse complement.
GTTCACCACACATATGCCACTGAAATAAATAACCTACAGAGAAGAAATGCAAACTCACAGTGGGGCTTCCTGAGTGGTAAGAGTTATCACTTTTTCAATATCCACAAAACGTGACCTTTGGAGGGTGGGGCCCAGCACTATGCCATTCCTAGGACTTCAGAGCCTCTTCACTGAATCATGAACCGTAATAGCCTTTATAGTTATGTGCTTGTATGTGTATGCATGTATTATATAAATACACACACACACACACATATATATATATAATTGAGAGACCCTCAATTTAAAAAAATACCTCCATTCCTTCCTCTCTCTGACTCTCTTCCTCTCTCTCTTCCTCTCTCTCTCTCTCTCTCTCTCTCTCTTCCTCTCCTGGCTTGACACGAAAAAAAAAAAAATACCTCCATAAGACCCAGCTGTAAGGCATTTTCTAAATTAGTGATTGACTGGGGAGGGCCCAGCCGATTGTAGGTGGTGCCACCCAAGGCTGCTGTATAGTGGGTCGGCCTAGTGCTGTTTGTATTCTAATGCTAATTTGGGACCCCCAAGACTGGTTACCCCAAAGATGAGAGAATCTGCACATAAGACACTGAGTGACCCCGCCCCCAGTTAGCCGTGATTGGTAAATACAGATGCCAACAGCCAATAGCCGGGCAGAAGAGACATGGGTGGGGTTTAGGTTTCACAGGATTGGAAAGAAAAGACCACCAGGAAGGGAGAGGAAAAAGAAGCCGCCATGGGATAGAAGAACGCTCAGGGGAGGAGAAAGGACAGCTGCACCGGTTAGCTGAGCCATACAAACATGGCCGTGTGGGCCGGCCAATTGGAGCTAAGAGCAGCCCAGATGAAACATAGTAATAATTTGGGTTATCATAGGAAAGTAGCTCTAACAGCATGGAGGGCAGGCAGCTGCCTGCTACTGTGCTGCCTACGGCATTTTAAAACATAAAGACCGTGTCTCTTTCATTCAGGAACATCGATGGTCTAAGGCGGGGAAGAAGCCCCAGGCTGGGGTTTTTAATCATTTTTACTACACTGTTGGCCCTGGGTTCTATAAGAAAGCAGTCTGAGTAAGCCAGGGGGAGCAAGCCAGTGAGCAGCACCCCTCCGTGGCCTCTTCATCAGCTCCTGCCTCCAGGTTCCTGCCCTGACTTCCTCAGATGATAACGCTTCCTCCCTCGGTGAGGTGGAAGTTAAGCTGAAGAAACAACCCTTTCCTCCCCAACTTGGTTTTGCTCATGGCCTTTCATCATAGCAACAGCAACCCTAACTGAGACACCTCCGTGTATATATGTACACATTGCGCCTGCAGTGCCCACAGAAGCCAGAGTCCTCTATTGAGCCCTCTCTCCAACCCTAAGGCTCACTCTATTTGGATAAAAATATAGCCTTCCTTTTCCACCCCCGTCCAATGGGTGAGAATTAGCACTGGAGCTGAAAGGAAGGGTTAAGGCAGCCGCTGCCATAGGGCAAAGCAAAGAACTGAGAGGGAGACACACCTCAGTGGGAATGCTTAGTCTGACATAGAACGCTCCTCTCCCTGAGCTGTGCTAGCAGTCACTCCAGTGCCCCAAGCCTTAATCATGAACCATTGGTCATTGGTTTTCCAGGAGGCAGAGCAGAAAACACAATGGTAAAATATAAAATAAAAATCTAAAAAAAAAAACAAGTGAGTTAACGACCGTCCTTTCTGCTCTGTGGCTTGCGTCTGAAGCGCCGTGTTCCGAGACGGAACGCTTCACTTTCTCTCCCCAGAGACATGAAGCCCCAGACAACCTCCTTTCCCATATTTGCATGGGAACCACAAAAAGGAGTGTAATGCAAAATATCAAGGCGTCCTGAATTCTGGGAGTTAATCTGCCCCACTCAGCAAGCCGGACAGGTGACACAGGTCTGGAATTTCAGCAACCTGGGACACTGAGGCGGGAGGTGCCCAAGCTCAAGACTAGCCCGAGCTACAGAGTAAGGTCAAGGCCAGCCTGGGACTTAATAACAACTTGTCTCAAATTTTAAAACACGGCGTTGGGGAGGAGGAGGCGGCTGGATGACTAAGAGCGCTTGCTGTTCCTGGTCTGTTTACAGCATCCGTATAGGGTACCTCCCAACCTCCTATAACTCCAGCTCCAAGGAGATCCCACGTTTCCGGCCTCCTGCACTCAGACACACCACCCTACACACGCATGCACACACGCGCACACACATACTTTAAAATAATAAAAAATAAATTTCTACAGATAAAAGGAATGCTGGGGTCATGGCATTGTAGAGCACTGGCCTTGGGGTCAACCCCAGGTCTCCAAAAGAAGAGCAATGAGGTGTTCAACTCCCATCCCATTTCCCCGTCACCCTGCCTTTCCTTCTCTGAAGACTGAGCTGGTTCGCAGAAGAGACAGACATTTATTCTATTAGAGCATGGGGTGAGGCACCTCCGAATTACTTTCCAGCTGAGTAAGCAGCAAGATGTTAGCCTCTGTTCTCTATCTGTGGGGTCAGGGTGAAAAATGCCTTTGTGTGTGTGTGCGTGTGTAGGGTGGTGTGTCTGAGTGCAGGAGACCAGAGGCATGTGTGCGGACACACACACACACACACACACACACACACACACACACACACACACCTAGAAACTACAAACTATCAAGTTCACTACGCCCAGAGCCCAGCTCAAAGTGTGGCACAAAGTATCAAAGCCACTGCCCACCCAGGTCCTGGGGATCTGATGCCCTCACACAGACATACACGCAGGCAAAACACCCCAATGCACATGACATAAAAAGAAATAATTCTAAAATAAAAAGAAGAACCAACCAAAACTATGGCAGTAAAACACAGACGTTTTTTAAAGGCAATCCTTTCTATAAAGGATTTAAGCCCTTAGACTTCCCAAATCTATATAAATTTTGCAGAAATTTCCAAATACCATTTTTCCAGGTTAAGGTAACTCACTCTTTTTTTAAAATATTTTTTAAAGATTTATTTTATTTATTCCATGTATGTAAGTACACTGTTGCTGTCTTCAGACACACCTGAAGGGGACATTGGATCCCATTATGGATGGTTTGTGAGCCACCATGTGGTTGCTGAGATTTGAACTCAGGACCTCTGGAAGAGCAGTCAGTGCTCTTAACCACTGAGCCATCTCTCCAGCCCAGGTAACTCACTCTTGACTTTAGAGTCCCTCCCCCTTTTGGCTTTATCAGTTCTTCTCCGAGTCAGTTCTCTCATACTATTTCTAAGTGTGGTCTGGGGAGCTGTGCGTCAAAAGAGGTGTTTAGGGATGACGGCTGAGTGAGTAAGAGTGCTTCCTGATCAGTCACGAAGACCTGGGTTCAAATGCACATCAGCCACGTGGAGAAAGCCAGGCATGGCCACATGCATGTGTCTGTAAACCCAGCTTTGGGAGAAAAGAAAACAGATCCTAGGAGCGCACTGGCCAGCCAGCTTAGGGGGAGCCAAAATCTGTGAGTCTCAGGAAAATAAGGCGCAGATTAAAAGAGGAGCCCATGCACACCCCACATTCGCCTCTGATCTGTGTGTGCTTAAACACACATACATACACACACGAGAGCACAGACACATGCACACTCGCATATGCACACACGCACAGACGCACACACTTGCACCCACATGCACACACACATGCAAATTCACACATGCACACATGTGCACACTTGCACACACATGCACACACACATGCAAATTCACACGTGCACACATGTGCACACTTGCACCCACATGCACAACACACACATGCAAATTCACACATGCACACATGTGCGCACTTGCACACACACATGCAAGTGTGCATACACACACATGCACACTCGTGCACACACATACTGCTCATACATCAATGGCCTCCACAATAGTGTCTATGCAACCATCTTTTTCCTTGCTGCTGCTTTGTCTCCAGATAAGCTTAGCTCTGCTCAGGTGCTAACAATTCCCTTTACACAAACACATGAAAAGATTCTATGTCCTACTACAGAGATTACAGGTCATCCATGCTGACTGCTGCTCTGGTCACAATTAGCCAGGAAATAAAAGCAGCTTTAAATGTCTATCAGTGAGTAAATGTATGAAAATACACACTTTCACATTTACACAATAGAACATTATTCGGCTGTTTAAAAACAAAATTGTGAGATTTTTAGGGAAATGGATAGAGCTGGAAACCATCATTCTGGGTGAGGTAACTCGGGCTCAAAAAGATAAAGGTGGCTTCTTTCATTTGTGGATGTTAGCTTTGAATTTTCAGATATGTGTACTTCGTTAAGAATACCCACTGAGGGGTTGGGGATTTAGCTCAGTGGTAGAGCGCTTGCCTAGCAAGCGAAAGGCCCCGGGTTCAGTCCCCAGCTCCGAAAAAAAAGAAAAGAAAAGAAAAAAAAAGAATACCCACTGAGGTCAGGAGACTACTAAGGGGTCATGGTGAGGGGAGCTTTCAAGAGAGGGGAGATAGGATATAGTGGTCTAAAGAGTTAAAGGAAAATAATGGAACAGAAGAGTCAAATGGGGTGGGAAATGAGAGGGCATAGTAGAAGAGAAAATAGAAACAAATAACTAACACCAAAGACTTTTTTTTTTAAGTCCTGTGGAAACTTACTATTGTAGAAGCCTCCTAAGTACAAATGTGCACACACGAAGAGTTTAAATGGAATCACACTATAACAGGGTGACAGTGCCCCTACTAGACACTACAAACGAACAAAGAAAAGGCCCTGTGCCAGGAGTGTGTTACCTCTTATGGAGTTCTTGATCAGTGAGGTCCCCAAACATCACAGACTATTGTCATTTTTTTGTTAATCCTCCAGAACTTAGTAATAAGGCTCTACCACTGATGATACCATAAAACTTTAGTCATAGAACTGGAGAAATCAGCCATATACTCTTCTGGAAGATTCATCCCTACTGGCTAGCTTTCAGAACACTAGAAAGTGATGAGAAAAATAATCATTGGTTTTGCCCAGCTGTAAACCCTATAGCTGTGAATTCTGCAGTTGTGAACTCTGCAGCTGTGAACCCTGCAGCTGTGAACTCTGCAACTGTGAACCCTGCAGGTGTGAACTCTGCAACTGTGAAACCTACAGCTGTGAACCCTGCAGCTGTGAAAAATATAGGCTACAACAATGAACAGCCTGACAAGACATGCCTATGGGAACAATAGTGGTGCAGATGTCAAAGAAGTAATCAGCCACATTCTGATTTGATTTAAGGCATGCTCTACAAGATAAAACCCTCCAGCTGGTGTTTTGGATAATCTGAAGATTTTGTCCTGTAATGAACCGGATTTTCATTTCTAACATGGAAAGATGTCCTGGCTGGTTTTGTGTGTCCATGAGATCCAGTTGTAAGGCATTTTCTCAATTAGTGGTTAGGGGTAGTAGAGCCCATTGTGGGTGGTGCCATCCCCTAGGCTGGTAGTCTTGGGTTCTGTAAGAAAGCAAACTGAGCAAGCCAGGGGAAGCAAGCCAGTAAGTAATATCCCTCCATGGCCTCTGCATCAGCTCCTGCTTCCTGACCAGCTTGAGTTCCAGTCCTGACTTCCTTTGGTGATGAACAGCAATGTGGAAGTGTAAGCTGAATAACCCTTTCCTCCCCAACTTGCTTCTTGGTCATGATGTTTTGTGCAGGAATAGAAACCCTAAGACAAAAAAATGGGCTGCAATGGTCATTTTGCACTTTTATATCCCCAGCATCCTTTCTTCTGTTAATCGCTACTTGCTATAAAGGCTGCACTGAGTGCTTAAAGGAACTTTTCACATCCTTTCTTCTTTACTGCTGCACGAGGTCAGTCATGGCAGGCAACTTTTTTTTGTTTGTTTGTTTGTTTAACCATATGAGCAGGTCTCATTTTCTTCTCTCTGTTCAGTGGAGTCATTTTGGCCTTTCTTAGTGGAAGTCTTACTAAACTGCATGCAAGAAATACTAACAGAATAGAGGTATACTAACCCTCTCCCGGAGGACCAACGTTGATTCCCAGAACCACACGGCACTCACAACCATCTGCAACTCTAGTCTCGGGGCATGAAATGCCATCTCCCGACCTCTGCAGGCACCAGGCACACAAGCAGTATAGATGTGCAGGCAGGCAAAAACACCCATACACATAGAATAGAATATTTTAAAGATTTATTTTACATCCATTATATATCGACATGTATAATTAATATGTACAGGTGATGGAATGTGCAAGTCAGTGCAGATGCCTGAGACATTGGATGCCCCAGGAATCTGGAGTTAGAGGTAGCCTAAGCCATCTCATGTGGGTGCTGGAAATTGAACACAGGATCTCTGCAAGACCAGTTTGCACTCTGAACTGCTGAGCCACCTCTCCAGCCCTCTTAAAACTGTTTCCTTTTTAATTCAATCTCATCCATCCAGAAAGTCTGCCTGTCACCAAGAAAGTAGAAATAACAAAGCTTCTAACAGAGCAAGGGAAGAGAAAGACTTACTCACTGCTGGTAGAAATGCAAACTTATGTAGCCGCTATGATAACCCTTAAAGAATTTCCTCAAAAACAAAACAAAACAAAACAAAAAAAGCTAACAATTAAAGTGCCAAATGCTCCAGCTGTAAAGGTTCTGTGTACCACCATGGTGACATTTGCATGGTCACGTTCGTCGTTTGTGATTCCCAAGACTAAGAAATGGAGCAGCCTGTGTGTCTGCAGACAGACAAGGAGATGGAGAAAATGTGATCCACAGGATGGTGAGGAACAGCTTTAATCTCAGCACTGGGGAGGCACTGGCAGGCAGATCTCCGTGAAGTCAAGGCTAGCCTGGTCTACATAGGGAGTTTCAGGACAGCCTGGGCTATGTAAAAGAGACCCTATCTCAAAAGAAAAAGAAACAAACAAACAAAGGAAGAAACAAAGGAAGGAAGAAAAAAGGAATGAAGAAAAGAAAAAAGAAAGGAAGGAAGGGAAAGGAAAGGAAGGAAGGAAGAGAAAGGAAAGGAAAGGAAGGAAGGAAGGAAGGAAGGAAGGAAGGAAGGAAGGAAGGAAGGAAGGAAAGAAGGAAAGATAATTTGTGTACACAGCAGAATTTCATGTACAAGTTCAAAAATGAGGTCATGGTACTTGCAGGAAATGGATGGAAGTGGAAGTTACTACCTCAAGCAACGTATTCCAGACTCAGACTCAAGACTCAGAAATACAAATCCTACATAGCTGTTCTTAAAACAGATTTGTGTTCTCGATATGTGGATACATGTATAAGGAGAAACAAGCCGTAAAACCTGAGAGGGGACAAATGACACTAGAGAAAGAAGAGTCATGGGACAGGTATGGCATGAAGGCAGGAGGGTTAATGGAGACAGAAAGGGGCGGAGAGGAGTGGGGACAGGAGATGGGGGGGGGCAACAAAAAAAAGTATGAAAATTCTGTGATGAAACCCATTGTTTTCTCTACGCATTCTTAAAACAATGAGAAGAAATGTATTGACTAAGTTCTAAGCAGCTCTGACTCATAGATGACAAGAGAGAAAGAGGTGGGGGTTCCTCCTCAGGGCTCTGTCAAACATGGTCTTTCAAACACTCCATGGCTGGGTACCCAAGCTCTTAGTGTCCTGCTCACTACACTGATTCTGGCTTCACCGGAGCCCTGTCCAGGCCCTGAGGAAATTAAATTCAAATATGGAGGCTCCACCTCCAAGACAGAGCACTTCAGTGTATCCTGGGTCTCTCCCATTTGCTGTCAGGAGCGCCATGGAGGCTCCAGGGATCCACCTTGCCCTGTGGCTTCTAACGTTTACCATGCTCCTGCCGATGCTTTCTACTGAGTTAATGTTCCCTCCAGGAGTCAGGGATCAACTCTGTGAAAGTGGGCATCTTGGAAGTAAGCAAAAATGGGAATGTGGCCGAGGGAAAAATGGTGACGGAGAAGGAAATTCGGGTAATCTGGGTGGTATCAGCAGATGACCAGCGCCGAACCATCCTTTTCTACCAAACCCCATGGGTTGGGGCTTCTGATTATATTGAGTTCCCACTATAGGTTGAAGAAAGAGGAAAAAAGAAAAGTAGAATCAACTTAAGTGACAAAAAGTCGTAAAGATTGGATTGATATTAGGGGTATTCAAGAGATCCCTCCCTCTCTCTGACACGCGCGTGTGTGTGTGTGTGTGTGTGTGTGTGTGTGTGTGTGTGTGTGTGTGATGAGTTTCATTTCTATTCAATACATAATCATAGGAGCGCTATGCTACCTTCCTTGGATTCAGAATGTTCAAGGCCATCCTCTACACCCCTGTCATTTTTAATCTGAATTCTAATGGGCATTTTGGGAAAACTCAGAGTGGAGGTCGGGAAATCCCAACCACGGAAAGGACTATATCTGGACTTCGTAAAGAGCAACATTAACTCTCTTTGTCTCCAATATGGTCACCATGGCTCCTGCTGGAACCCACGTGTATGCTGACAGCGAAAAGAAGTGAGTCTAGGGGTGTGAACGAAGAGAAACAGGAGGGGGGGAGGACAGTAGAGACATGAAGAGAAAAGAGTCTGCCAGATCTGTCAGCGGAAGCCTAGCCTTCAGGAGTAGACGTGCAAGGTGGGAAGGCTTTTTAACATATGTGCTCTGGTGAAGAGGAACAGGACTAAAGGAACGGTTCCGGTGGATGAGGACCTACCCGCACTGAGTTAGATGCTCGCTTGGGTTCCGATGGATGAGGACCTACGGGCATTGAGTTAGATGCTCATTGTAGCACCAAGGAAAATGCATAGAGACTCTGAAAGTGGGATGCTTAGTGTGAATAAGGAATATTGGGGAAGCTGGAGGATATGGTCCTGCTTTACGTATGCTCTGTAACATCAACCCAGACGATAACCCAGGTTCCCTGTCTCACATATAGAGCAAAGTTCATGCTCGAGGGATTATAACTTGCTCCCCAATGATAAAATCAGATTTATATGGGAACAGAGGAGAGCATTAGTAGTCTGAGTCCATAGAGAAAACAGTGATGATTCTTTTAGTAAGAGGATCTGAACCTGGGCTTCTCATCGACAGTAATGTGCAACCAACCCGTAAAGCAAGGCCACTGCACCTTCCGTTTCCACAGATACTACTTCAACAAGGACACAGCCTTATGTGAACTCTTCGTCTTCAGTGGCTGTGGGGGCAACAGAAACAACTTTAAAAATAAATACCTCTGTGAACTCCATTGCATAGAAGTAGAGGTAAGCCTCTTGTTGCCTCACCCCACCTTTAAGGATACTGCGTGGTTGGGATCACTGCTTTACAGGGCAACATCTAGAAAGAGGCTAGCAGGAAATGAGCAGAGAATCAATAAATCACTTCCACATACAGATATGTGAGTCTTAAATCCTGCGGTCCTGTGTTGTTTTCTACCTGAAAAGTAGAGCCTGGCCAAGCATGGTGGCTTACTGGATTACTTGTGTCATCCCAACCTTCAGGAATCTGAGGCAGGAGTCTGAGCCTAACCTGGGCTATGTAGTGAGTACCAGGTCAACTTAGGCTACATTTAAAAAAAAAACAAAAACAAAACAAAAAAACAAAACATAAAGCTAGAAAGGAAAGATGGGGAAGGAATGTGGAGAGGGCTGGGGAGGGGATAAACAGACTGGGGGAGAGGATAAGCATGATCAAACATGTCATATGAAACCTTCAAAAAAACTCATAGGTGTGTGTGTGTGTGTGTGTGTGTGTGTGTGTGTGTGTGTGTGTGTGTGTGTAATTACTTGGAAGAACATGCAGGTACAGACCCTAACTCTCCACCCAGCATCTCACTACTATGGCAGTGACCTGGCTCTTTGAGAACCTCACAGGTTGCTGTCTAGTGGTTAAAAGCAAAGCTCCAGAGGCATCCAGAGAGTGAGGAAGGCCCCACTCACGATACAGCACCTGACACCACCGTCTACAGAGGACTCAATCTGCACCTTCCCGCGGCACAGCCGATAGGAGAATATTATCTATAGACAACTGTGATATTTGGGTGACACCTTCAGAACCAGTCGATTGGGTCCTTTTATCTGTACTGATAACCCTAACAACTGCAAATTTTATTTATTAACAGAAGGACTAATCCAAACCCAAGGATGAGAGGAGCGGCGCTGGACTCATGCAGAGTGAATAAAAAGTTGAAACTTCTGACGACATTTAGAATTCAAAATTCTTGCTGGTTCCCTTGCCTAGGATGACCTTTCCCGATGGTTAGCTGTATGCAGTTTTAATTGATATTTTCTTGAACGTCAGCCGCGGTATGAATTCGTACATCATTCCCATCCAAGATGCTTCCAACAGAAACTACATAGATGACCCCTTGATGGGCACCCACCTCTTCCTTCATGAGTTAGTCCCCGTGGTATTCTTTGTCTTCGCTCTCACTCTGGCACTGTTTCCACCAAGATAACCGGCATTCAATTCTCAAATCTGCCGAGAATCATCTGTTAGTCAACCTTCAGGCATGTTCGCGTTCTGGGGACCTGTCTCTAGCATCCCAGTTGGCAGAACCGTAGAAGCCATGGCATTGCATCGGGGAACTCTGATTATTCAAACTCTTATCAACAGTGGAGCCTCACAGAGGAATCTATCCACGTGAGCCGGTACCCTAGTGCTTGTACACGCTGATAGGACCTGTGGCCCCACATGAGTCAGCCCGTGATGGCTCCAGCTCTGTGCGAACACTAACATCCACAGACCCTAGGTTATGGACACAGCTTGGAGAAGCCCTTAGGAAGGGGCACAAGCAATATATCAGAGGCCTTAGCGTTCTTACTCCCTTTCCCAGGAGATTACTATGATACAAAGTGGTGAGGGCAAGGAAACAAGAAGATTCTAGTATCCTCTAAGTATTGGGTCGAAATCTCCAAGGCCAGCATCCCATGCTGTGCTGTGTCAAATGTAGTTTTGTTCTCCGGCCTGACACTGTAGAGTTGATTTTCCTGGTGCCATTCATGGCAATCTGGAACGGTTTTCTCCCTCTGGTTTACAAAGACTTGGTGTTTTATAAGAGTGGCTCAAGTGCAACTTCTTTAAAAAGTCTTTGAGAGCGATGTTCTAGTTCAAAGGATGACTATAAGTAACGTGTTTGGTAGAGACAAGGAATTCATGACACAATTTCCTGTTAAGTTTCAATAGATCCTAATGATGCTTCCTTTAAAAAAAAAAAAAGGCAAATGTAGGCACAGGACAGATGGCTCAGTCAGCAAAGTGCCCACTGCACAAGCATGAAGACCTGAGTTCAACACCCAGCACACATGTAAAAAGACTGCATGTCTATAATCCCAATGCAAGGAAGGCCTAAGACGTGTAGGTTTCCCGGAGCTCATGTGGAGACAATCAGCAAGTGTCAGGTTCTGCAAGAGGCTCTACGTCAAAAGATAAGCTAGAGCAAGATCAAGAAAGGCACCCAGCATCCGCCTCTGCCCCCAACACACAAATAATTAAAAATTAATTAATGGATGCAATAACAAGTTAAATGCTGAGGGCTCGGGTGAACGTTCACTCACAGAGCATGAGTTCTATCCCAAGAATCCACATAAAAATCTGGGCATGGTGGACACAGGGGCACATGGTTATGGGGAGGCAGAGACAGGTAAATCAGGCAGCCTGGTGTCATCAGTGCACTCCAGGGTCCAGGAAACGCCCCCCCCAACAAGGTAGCTGTCTGGCTTGGTTAGGGTTTGCATTGTTATGAAGAGACACCTTACAGGTTCAGAAAGTCAGTCTATAATCATGAAGACAGGAGCATGGCAGCATCCAGGCAGGCGTGGCGCAGAAGAAGCTGAGGGTTTTGTACATCTTCATCTGAAGGCCACTAGGAGTAGACTGGCTCCCAGGCAGCCAGGACAAGGGTCTTAAAGTCCACATCCACAGTGACACACTTCCTCCAACAAGGCCACTATAGTGCCAAGCATATACAAACCAACACCCTGGACCTGAGGGCACATGCTTTTAATCCAAGCCCTGGGGAGACAGAGGCAAGGGAATATCTGTGAGTTCAAGTCCAGCCTGGTCTCTATATGGCCAAGGATAGGCAGGGCTGTGTAGAAAGGCCCTTTCTGAAGAGGACAAGGAGGAGAAGGAGAAAGAGGAGGAGGAGCAGGAAGGGGAGGAGGAGGAGGAAGAAGGGGAGGAGGAGGAAGGGGATGAGGAAGAGGAGGAGGAGGAAGGGGATGAGGAAGAGGAGGAAGAAGGGGAGGAGAAAGAGGAGGAGGAGGAGGAGGAGAACCACCACAAGAACAGGTGGACTGCTCCTGAGGGATAACACCCAAGGTTGATTCTGACCTCTACATACACATGGGCATGTGTGTGCATGCACACACAAACACACACACACAGGAACATGAATGCATGCCTACAGATGCATGTCGACACACAAAATACATATAGGACATATTCTCAAAAGGCTCTACACAGGGGCTGAAGAGATGGCTCAGTGGTTAAGAGCAATTGCTGCTCTTCCAGGTCCTACGTTTGATTCCCGACATCCACATGTTTCACATAAAACAGGCTCACAGCTTTCAGGGGATCAGACACCATCTGCTGGCCTCTGAGGGCACAGGCAAAACACTCATACATATAAAATAATCCTTTTTGAAATGTAAATGTTTTATATACCCATAACTGTGCATAGTAGCGTGTCTCCTTTCTTCCTGGTGGCAGCCGGTTTCCTTTCATGAAATTCACGTCTTCCCCTTCTTATGGTGCCTGGTTGGGGGGGGGGGGTGTTGTACGCACCTTTTTATCACAACAGAAGTCAGAGAAGCAACATTCCTGGTGGTGAGCACATTCCAGACACCACAGCAGGAGGACACTGGGTCCTTTAAGACCAAGGCTCACCAGTGGGTGCCAGTTTGCTCCCCACCCCCAACCAGACATCTGGCAGTGGCTGGGGGTATTTTTGGTCACAAAAGGAAGAACCACTGGCATCTAATGATGGGGCCACAAGTGCAGCTGAATGTCACATAAGGAGCAGACACACACAAACAATTACCCAAAACAAAACAGTTATGACTGGCAAGCTGAGTCAGTGCTTAAGAGTGCTTGCTGCTGGGGTTGGGGATTTAGCTCAGCGGTAGAGCACTTGCCTAGTGAGCGCAAGGCCCTGTGTGGTCCCCAGCTGGGGGGTGGGGGGAGTGCTTGCTGCTCTTCCAGAGGATCCCGGTTATGTTGCCATGTTGCCGGCATCCACATCAGGTGACTCACAGCTGCCTGTGACTCCAGATGCAAGGGAAAACACACACACACACACACACACACACACACACACACACACACACACGAATAATAAAATCTTAAAACATGTTAATAAGACCAAGGTTGAGAAATCCTCTGTCAGCCGTATATTTTTCCCTGTCTCAGGAAATCCTAATCTTGAGAGAGGGAGTTCCCAGCTTAGGTGACATGCTTCCCACCTCTAAACCCTCCATGATGTCATTGTTCCCAGCCGGGGTCCATATCTCTCCGTGATTCATGGCAGCCCCAACATACTCGGTTCATTTTGCTCCATTCGTTGTTCGGGTTAATTAGGATTGCTTTTGCTGTGGAGAGACACCACATCCAAGGCAACTTGTAGAGAAAACATTTAATTTCGGATTACTTACAGTTTCAGAGTGTGCGGTCTTGACCATCATGGTGGGGAGCACGGCAGCAGGCAGGCGGGCATAGCGCTGGAGAAGGAGCTGAGGCTTTACATCCTGATCCTAAAGCATGAGGCAGGCAGAGCTAACTAGGAATGGTATGAGCTCATCCGGTGACCCGCCTCCTCCAACAGGCCCACACAGCCTACCCTTTCCTAAACAGTTCCACCAACTTTGGATAAAGCATTCAAATAGGTGAGCCCGGGGGGGGGGGGAACAACACAGAACGTTCTCATTCAAACCACCACAGTCTACTCCTGTTTGGCTTTTTGTTGTTGTTAGATTTTTTTCTTTCTTGTTTTCGTTGTTGAGGCAGAGTCCCTGCCTTAAACTTCCTCTGTGTTGGGGTTCCAGGAGTCACCCCGCAAATCACACAAACACTGATATCAGTTAGAGAGGAACGGTTTATTGAACGCATACCTTCAGACTGATTGATCAGGGCCATAGCTCAGAAGCCGGGAGCTGAGGCTACAACCCGAAACATTTTTCTGCGTCAGCTGATAAAGGCTAAAACCTCAAAAACTCCAACTTCCAACAGGTGGTCGGCCCCTGACTCAAGCCATTTTAGACACAACGGTTCATACTGACCTTTCATTTGATGGGTCCTACATGAAGCTTGTGGCTGTGGAATCTCTTAGGATTAATAAACCTCATAACATAGAGAACAGAACAGGGTGTGTGGTCAGCAGGGCCCTGCTCTGAGTCACTTTTCTGCGTCAATGACTGGCGGGCACATTACAGCAACAATATGAGATAGCTGGTGGGCATGGAACAAAATGGCTGCCGACTAAGCTGTGGCCACAACCTCTTGTTTTGATTTTGAATTTCAGTGCTAAGAAGAAAGAAGAAACAGAGGAAAGAAAGGAGGTCTAGTTGTTCCTTATGTCTTGCCTCTGCTTGAAAAGCCTCTATTTAAAGGAAAAAGAGTAAAACTCGGGGAATATTAAAATTAAAAACGAAAAAAAAAATTAAAAACGAAAAGACGCAACCTACAATATGGCCTCCGTAGAACAGAAGAGTTTAACGACAACTGAAAATACTATATGCATCAAGAAATATCAATAATAACTTAGTCGTAATCCAAAAACTATGGCAGGAAGAATGTAGGTTTTGTTGTCTAATGTTCGGTTGACTTAACTGAGATGTCATGGAAGTCTTTGAACCGTTTGGTAAAGATCTTAGCAAACCACGGTGGTGGTTTGAATGGTCCCCATAAGTGTCGGTCTGGGTACCGGAGATCTCAGGTCAAGGGAGAAGAACTCAAGCAGGAGGGGAAGTATGGCTGCGGGAACCAAGCCAGCAGAGGGCTGGCTAGCTAGAAAGGCACATGGGATCTTGGTGCACAGGAGTCTCTAGTGGCAAAGGCTTCGGGAGAGAGTTCTCTTCCCAGGCTGTGTTACAGCTCTTATGACAGATGTTCTCAGATGATGGCGTAATTCTCACACACACCTTTATTCCTTCTGGATAGAATCTTACATACAGTTTTGGTGTGTGTTAGGGTCTGACAGCAGGTGCTTCCTATTGGCTTGGTCTGAGGTGTTTAGAATGCCTCATCTACATGTGGAAAGGGCTTGGGGACACTGCCCCTATGTGACCGATGGCCACAATTCTCTCTATGGGGAGCTGTGACTGGAGCCTGGTTTCAGGAGCAGGCAAAGCTCCTACTGTCCCTTTTGGGTCCCCAGGGCTTCAAGCCCTGCTTGTCCTTACCAGGCGTCCTCTCATGGTCTACCACCCCACATGTAAGCTCTTGTGTCTGAATGCTTCATCCCCAGTTGATGGAACTGTTTGGGAAGGATTAGGAGGTGTGGCCTTGTTGGAGGAGGTGTGTCAATGGGGGTGGGCTTTGGAGTTTCAAAAGCCCATGCCAGCTCCAGTTAGCCTGCTCTCTCTGCCCAGGGCTTGTGATCAGACCTGAGCTCTCAGCTGCTGCTCAGATGTCATGTATGCTGTCCAGTGTCGTGCTCCCCACCATGATGGTCATGATCTCTAACCCTCTAGAACCATGAGCTCACAAATTAAATCCTTTCTTTTACAAGTATTTGGTTATGGTGTCTCTTTGCAGCAATAGAAAAGAACAGGACGAGCAGTAGCCATGGAGTTGCAGGTTCTTGTTAAATATAAACAGCTAAATCTGTAAGAAATAAAATCCCTTCACAAGTAAAACCCAGATCCAGCTATGACACAGTGTCCAATGACAAAAGTTTATGGGAGAACACCAGTAACTTCATGCCTCCTGGGTTTGCTACCAGGCCAAATGCTACTGTGGTTTGAATACAGTTTGCACAGCCCAAAGGCTTCTCGTGCTAAAATTTTACCCCCATTAGACAAACTTGAAACTTCATTTGACTACAGTGTTTAGAGCTCTTGGAATGGGAATAGGATTTGGAAAAGAGCAGAGTTCCCTTCATCCGATTCGTGTGCTCTTGTAAGAGAAAGGAATAAAGCAGGCACAGTGTCGTACACAGTTAGTCTCAGCACCCAGGAGGCAGAGGCAAGGGAATCTCTTAGTTTGAAGCCAGCCTGGTCTACAGAGCACCATTGCAAGACAGCCAGGGCTGCACAGAGAAACCCTTGTCTTGAAGAAATAAAAAATAATGTTTAGCCTTGAGGTGGCCACCTCTAATCTGAGCCCTTGGGAGGCAGGGGCAGGTGGATCTCTGAGTTCAAGGCCAGCCTGGTCTCCAAAATGAATTCCAGGACAACTGGGGCTACACATGGAAACCCTGTGTCAAAACAGAACAACAAGAAGGGAATGGCCAGACATATACAGACATAAGTGCATGCTCTGTCCCTTGCTGACATTCTGTGACACACCAGCACTCTACCAGCAAAACAACTGTAAGATGTGGCCCCTCGATCATAAACCTCTAGAGCCAAGAGCCAAAGTAAACTTCTCTCCCTAGAGTAGCCTGCATCCGGTTTGTCATTGCAGCTATGAAAAATGAACTAATCCTTGAAGTGGAAACTTGTAGTTTCTTTGGAAAGCTAGTTATGTCAAACCATGTTTTCCTGAGGCAGACACAGGTGAAAGGATGTTTGGGTATAGCAAACGTGTGAAGGGACACTTGATGGAGGAGTATAAATGTGACCCCACAGACAGTAGGAGATCAGCACTGGGCATCGGTTTGGTTTGTTTGACTTTGCTATTCTTCACTACACTGTTGAGAGAAGCTCGCCCCAGAACTGCTTGTGAGAGATTCCTGTGGCAGTTTGCCGCTTCCACGGCCTCTCCGCAGGCTGGTTGACGAGCCTTGTGGTTCCTTCAGGATTGAACTGTAGCTGCCGGTTTGTGTCTGGTGTCTTCCTGCCTAGAGGACTGGTCTTCAGATGCTTAATCATATTTGACGTTTGCTGTGGGACTGTACTGCTCGCCCCCAAAGAACTATTGCTGAACAGGTCCACTTCCCCCATATCCTAATAACTTTTCTCTTCCACTGCTTCTCCTGGGTGTCGGGCTAGAGGAGAGGTCGAACCCTTATTAAAAGAAGGTTGCAAAAAGAAAAAATGTATGCCTCCAAATCTGCACTCACAAATCAAGTCTAGATGGACATTCATTCTCTAGCATGTTAATGACAGGTGTCTGTGGTTGAAAAGACCTTTGAATTTTTGCATCTTGACCACCCCAGCGATGATCATGTGTCCCTTTTCAAAAACTGAAGAGGAGAAAGAGAGAGAAGATAGAGAAGGTGCCCCAGTCTTAAACATAAAAGAGCTATGAAGTTACAGGAAAACTGAGGAACGGAAAGCAACGGAGAGACAAGACGAGCTGAGGAGGGATGTTTACTAACAAGCACAAGTGCCAAGGCAGAGCCGTCGGGTGTAGAGAGCACCAACCAGGGAGCCTGGCAGGATTGGTGATGCCTGCAAGGCACTCCCTACCCTCCTCATCTTCCCTCATAGGCAGAAAAATGTTTCTCTGTTCTTGATTTCAACCATTTGACCCTGCATGCTTTGTATAAGAAGCACTGAAACAGGAATAACTCTCCCCAGATAAGTATTCCCCACCTGAAGAAACATGTCACATCACAAAAAGAGAGGACATGGGGGGTTGGGGATTTAGCTCAGCGGTAGAGCACTTGCCTAGCAAGTGCAAGGCCCTGGGTTCGGTCCCCAGCTCCGAAAAAAAGAAAAAAAAAAAAAAAAAGAGAGGACATGACCTGACACCACCATTTGTTGGGCGTGGTTCAGTAAGGAAACAGAAACTCTGACCACAGTGAGCTTTGCCTTTAGGCTTCTACTGTGGTCTTCAATGGTCTGTGGCCTAGATTTCTGCTGCCCCCTGGTGGCTCAGAGACCAAAGCACCCAGCAAAGAATTTCTCCCCCCAAGCCATCCCCCCAGGGACTTCTTTGTTCTTGGGTTTGTCAAGCTGGTCTGTCTACACCCTATTCCCTCCATAACGGATCTTGACTCAATAGCAACTCCCACCCTCGTCACCCTACACCCCCACTTACCATCCATGTCATGCCCCAAGGGATAAAAGAATGAGACCGCAGAGAGTGATGCTGGTGGCTCTTGGTGTTGCGGGGGGGAGGAACACAGAGGTCTCAGATGGTCAAGGAAAGGGGTACAGGACATGGGTCATCCGCAGCCCCCACACAGGAGGTCAGAAGCACACTGTAATGAAGCTGAGGGTGGGAGCCAGGGTGACTTTTCAGCCTGGTCAAAGGTTAATATGAGGCTCAAAGACTGGGAGCAGCAGGTAGGATCGGGACTCATGGGGACCTGCTTTGCAGAATTCAGGCCCAAAGGGACTTAAACCTCCAGGAAGGAAAGTTTTGTCTGGTTTTATTTTTGTTTGTTTGGTTTTTGTTTTGTTTCTTCATTTTTTGTTTAGGGCACATCAGGGGAAAAAACAGCCTAGAGATTCCACAAAGATCTGAAATTTAAGTCTCCCTCTCCCTTTCCCTCTCCCTTTCCCTCTCCCTCTCCCTCTCCTTCTCCCCTTCCCCTCCCCCCTCCTCCTCCCCCTCCCCTCCCCCCTCTCTCTCTGCCCCTCCGTGTGTGTGTGTGTGTGTGTCTATGCCTGTCTCTGTCTCTGTTTCTGTGTGTGTATGTGTATCTCCCTGTGGGTATGTTTGTCTGCCTCCCCCACCCATGTGAGTGTGCCCACCCATTTGTGTGTATCTATGCCCGTCTCTCTGTACCTCTCTCTATCTCTCTCTGTCTCTCTGTCTGTGTGTGTGTGTGTGTATTTCTTTGAAGGTATGTCTGTTTGTCTCTCCTCTCCCCCCCCGTGTCAGTGTGTCCATCCAGATGTGTGTGTCTATGCCTGTCTCTGTCTCTGTGTATTTCTCTATGGGTATGTCTCTCTCTGTCTCTCTGTCTCTCTCTCTCTCTGTCTCTGTCTCTGTCTCTGTCTCCCTGTGTGTCTCTCTCTGTCTCTCTCTATCTCTCTCTCCATCTCTGTGTGTGTCTCTGTCTGTCTGTCTGTCTCTATCTGTGTGTGTGTGTGTGTGTGTGTGTGTGTGTGTGTGTGTATTTCTCTGTGGGTATGTCTGTCTATCCTCTCTCCCCATGCGAATGTGCCCACCCATATGTGTGTGTCCATGCCTGTCTCTGTCTCTGTGTATCTCTCCATGGGCATGCCCCTCTCTGTCTCTCTCTCCCCTCTCATCCTTCCTCCATCCCTCCTTCCTCAATGCCGTTGCTATGGACACAGACTGCACAGAGTAGCCCCCACCGGATGGAAAGAAAGGCTGGCTCACAGGCCTCAGCCTCTGATCCCATTCTCACCTGGCAGAAAATCACTTTACAGCCTCCGAGGGTTCCCGGGGACAGACAGCATCAACTGCTCTCACGGAAGTCTCTATCATCCTGATTTTTAATTATGTACATAAGGCTATACAAGAAGCCTTGCACTGAGGGCTTTGGGAGACAAGAGGGTCACTTGAGCCCACGGGTTCAAGGCCAGCCTGAGCAACACAAGCAACACTCCAAACACACTTTTTACTTTTGATTTTTAAGAAAACAATAAAATGATAAGCAAAATAGTGGTCGGCAGCCCAGCAGCCTCACGTCAGCCCTTCCTGAGTCCTGGGGCTGCCACTGCACAGCTTGTGGCCCAATGTGGCCACCTGTCAACAGATCAGGCAAGACCAGCGCGTCTCCTCAGAAAAATGAGTGCTCTCAACCTACTAATATCCAGAATCACACTTAACACTTTTTATATGTATTACACCGTGGGTGTGCGTGTGTGGATGTGCATGTCACAATGCACATGTAAAAGGGTCAGACAACAGTTTGCCCAAGTAGATTCTTTCCTTCCGTCATGTGAGTCCTGGGCATCAAACTTGGGCCATCAAACCTGGAGACCAGCACTTTACCCGTTGAGCCATCCCAGCGGCCCACACCTAGCAACCCTGATTTAATTGCATGTGGCCCTGGGCCAGCACAGCTTCTTTCTACATTGCCCTGCTACCCAGACAGTATCCTTTCCGTCTCCGCTGGCAGAGGCTTGGCTTTTATGTCTTGTCCCAGGTAAGACCAATCTAAGCCATTCCCTCTGCAAACATCTGCTTTCCGGGCCCCTCTGTGACAACTTCTCACAGGAAGAGGATGCTGTGAGTTGAAGGTGTTCCTGCATTGCCATCACACATGGCTTCTCCCTGCTGTGCCATCTAGAGTTCCAGCTGACCCTGCTCTACCTGTGAAGCAAGGAGCAGGCAGCACGAAGACAAAACCTGAGGCTTTGAGCCACCGAGCCAGCCCCATGCTGTTTCTCACTGTGTCTTTGTTGACCAAAGCCCTGGCTTGTTGCATTTTTTTTTTTTTTTTTTTTTTTTTCCCTCAGAATAGGTTTATTGACCACAACAAAGTTCTATATACAAAGTGACCTAGACCATGACAAATGCTATATCCCAGGATTTAGGAGTTTGAAGCAGGAAGACCATAAATTTGAAGTCAGCCTGGGCTACACAGTTCTAGGCCATGATGGGATATGATCCTGGACTACAGTGGCTGTCACCAAAGAGCAGGGTGACAAAAGCCCAGACAAGGTCACCACACTCCTAACTGACGTCTTGGTAACTGACTGTCATATTAATAAGAAGTCCACATTGGACATTAAGTGAATGGCCCGATTTCTGGAACTTTAATAGTTTTACAAGTTAACTGAGACAGGCATGACTGAATCCCGGTGGGAGACCACTGGAGAGCTGGCATCAGATGTCAAGAGGCCATTTTGTGCACAGCCACTGTGATGCCATCGTGTTTCTGGATCATAACATTCCCGCTATCTGACTCTAAACACACCACAGGGATGTCGGTGGGGTCAGAGGTCAGCTTAGCTGCCTGCTGGGCGAGAACAGATATCACTCCAGCATGCTCATCCGACAGGGTACCACGGCAGCCCAGATTAAGTCCTTGTGAATCTGTGCATAGGACTCCAACAATGGATGGATTCTTCATTGTGTCCTCCAAATGCTGCTCCAAAGTCGCCTCCATCCCGTACACTGTCCGCCCCAGCCCAAGACCCCTCGGCAAAACCCTTGTTGCATTTCTTACTGCTTGCAGTCCAAAGCCTTTCAATTGATGTACTAAGAAATGCCATTCACTCTTTTATTCATTCAAAGATGTGTTGAGAGCTATGAAGGGAAGCTATTTAAGAAACTAGAATTCTGGGGTTGGGGATTTAGCTCAGTGGTAGTAGCGCTTGCCTAGCAAGCGCAAGGCCCTGGGTTTGGTCCCCAGCTCCGGAAAAAAAAGAAAGAAGAAAAAAAAAAGAAACTAGAATTCTATTGCTAAGAAATTGTCCCATTTCCTTGGGAAAAAATATAGACCAAGATATATACATAAAAAATGTGGGGTGGGTGCTTTCCGCTCGGCCGTTCTCCTGTACAGGAGGCAGCCATGGCACGCAGCCGGAATGGCATGATCCTGAAGCCCCACTTCCACAAGGACTGGCAGCAGCGAGTGGACACGTGGTTTAACCAGCCGGCACGCAAGATCCGCAGACCTGCAGGTGAAAGCGCGCCGTATCGCCCCTCGCCCGGTGTCCGGTCCCATTAGGCCCATCGTGAGGTGCCCTACAGTTAGATACCACACCAAGGTCCGGGCTGGCAGGGGCTTCAGCCTGAAAAAACTCAGGGTGGCTGGTATCCGCAAGAAAATGGCACGCAGCATCGGAATCTCTGTGGACCCAAGGAGGCGAAACAAATCCACTGAGTCACTGCAGGCCAACGTACAGCACCTCAAGGAGTTCCGCTCCAAACTCCTGCGTTTCCCCAGGAAGCCTTCTGCTCCAAAAAAGGGAGACAGTTCTGCTGAAGAACTTAAATTGGCCACGCAGCTAACAGGACCTGTGATGCCCATCCGGAATGTGTACAGAAAGGAAAAGGCCAGAGCCATCACGGAAGAGGAGAAGAACTTGAAGGCTTTCGCCAGCCTTCGCATGGCTCGAGCCAATGCCCGGCTCTTTGGCATCCGAGCAAAGAGCGAAAGAAGCCGCAGAGCAAGACGTTGAAAAGAAAAAGTAATGCGCGGTTGGAGAGTCGTAATAAATTTTCCATAAAGCAAAAAAAAAAAAAATATGCGGGGTGGGTAAGGGGTGTGTATGTATATGGGGGGAAGTGGGGGATATGGGTGTGTATGGGTGTTGGGAGGATGTGAGGGCAGGGGGTATAAAAGGGTATCAATGTCCAACGTGAGATGACTGGTCAAATAAACTAACCACTGCAAGGCGGTCTTCTAAGTAAAGAGTTATGTGTGACACCAGAGACAATCTTCGAGTAAATCTCCATCTTGGAGGTGGTATCCTGATTTGTTTGGTGTATAATAAGGGGAGGGAACCAGAAACCATGTCAAAGTTCCATCCTCAGCTGAGCTGTCCAGTGGGAACGACCCTGAGTATAACCAAGGAAAACCCAAGCAGGAGATGGTGGTGCACACCTGTGATCCCAGCACTAGGGAAGCAGGCACAAGATCAGGAAGGAGTTCAAGGCCAGCCTCAGCTACATAGAAATTTGAGGCTAATGCTAGGCTATGAGAAACTTCAAAAGTCAAAAAAGCAAACAGAAAACAACTTTGTATGAAGGGTGGTGGTGCATACCTGTAATCCTAGCCTAGGAAGCAAAGGCAGGGGGATCTCTAAGTTTGAGGGCAGCCTGGGCTACACAGAGAAACCTTGTCTCAAAACAAAAAAGGAAGGAGGGAGGAAGGGAGGGAAGGAGGGAGAAAGGGCAGGTTAAGGCAGGGTAACACACTTGGTATAAAACAATGACATTTTTACCATCTGGCAGAAGACAGAAGAGGAAAGTGGAAAGGCTTTTTAGAATGTGTGGGGGAGTACAGGCCTGATGACCTGAGTTCAATCCCCAGAACCTACACAGGGGATGGACAGAAACAGTTCCTCAAAGTTGTCATTTGAAAGCTACATGCACATTGTGCACATGTAACTTACACACACAATTATTATTAACATTTAAAAGAAAAAATATGTTTACCTTGTTATCCACCAAACAAGCCTGGATGTATTGCTTCCAAGATGACTAAACTCACACCCAAGACTGCCTAGGGTTTTTTTGTTTTATTTTTATTTATTTATTTTACATACATTGGTGATTTGACTGCGTGTATGCCTATATGAGGGGGTGTCAGATCCCCTGTAACAAGAGTCACAGACATTTGTGAGCTGCCACGTGGGCGCTGGGAATTGATCCCAGGTCTTTTAGAAGAACAGTCAGTGCTCTTAACCACTGAGCCATCTCTCCAGCTCCAGCCGCTGAAGGTTTTCCATATAACTCTTGTACTGCTTCTCCAGGCAATGGCTAATTCGTGTAACTAGTCCTCTTAAGTTGGTCATTAATATCTTCCCCATACCTCCTCACTCTCACTCTTCCTCACACTCACTCTTCCTTCCGCTCTCCATCTCCTCTCTCTCTCTCTCTCTCTCTCTCTCTCTCTCTCTCTCTCTCTCTCTTCCTCTCTTCCTCTCTTCCTCTCCTGGCTTGACACGATAAAAAAAAAATATCTTCCCCATATATGCTACATTTTTAAAAAGAATGTGCTATCTTTCCTTAGTCCATAGGTTTCCCAGTGCCAAAGCCACGCACAGGTAGACTCACTAGGTCGTCTGCCTCAGTGGCCCCTTCACAGTACAGACAAGAGGGTCCATGCCAGCATTTTATTGGGAAAGAGAAGCACCCATCATCAGGGCAGTTCCATGTGCAGTAAGTAGCAGTAGAAACAAGGAGGAGAAGGCCTGATACTCCAGGGAGTGTCACAAACCCCAGGATGTCACCCCTTCCAGCCTTCCAGCAGCTTCCTGGAGCTCCAGGCAAATCAGGTCAGCTAGGGTACTTGAGCCTCTGTAAGTAGAAGAGATTTCAGGTCACAGCTGTACCATGCTGGCTTCAGCTACCCAGCCATTTCCCTCCTACCCT
This sequence comes from Rattus rattus, assembly GCF_011064425.1. NCBI lineage: Eukaryota > Metazoa > Chordata > Mammalia > Rodentia > Muridae > Rattus > Rattus rattus. The sequence goes on along the minus strand of NC_046158.1, from coordinate 153,228,417 downwards.
GGGGAGCGTCAGTGTGCATCAACTCTTTGGGTTTTTGTTGTTGTTGTTGTTTAGATTTATTTATTTCATATATGTGAGTACACTGTCACTGTCTTTAGACACAAGAAGGCACTAGATCCCATTACAGATGGTTGTGAGCCACCGTGTGGTTGCTGGGAATTGAACTCAGGATCTCTGGAAGAGCAGTCAGTGCTCTTAACCACAAGGCCATCTCTCCATCCCTGTGCATCAACTCCTCAAAGCTTTAAAAGGTTCCAGACCTCCTAACTGGAACTTGTCACTTAGAAGTTAGCCTCGCCTCTGTTATCAAATTGGAACAGTATCTGTTCTGTTCTGGCCCTGTCCCCAGCCCTCATGGCCCAAACGAATCAGATGTATCCTACCCTCTGAGGCTTGTGCCATACTCACTGTCTGATCTAGGCTATAGTGCCTGGATCAAATCCCATCTCTCACGGAAAGACCTCCCCACAGAGCCACACCTGCTGTAAACACTGTGATCCCACAGAGTCCATTTGAGGGTGTGGTCTGTGACTCGGGATCTTCCACACAACATTCTTTATGGCCTTCAGTATCTAAGCCTCCCCACCCAGCAGTGAAGCCTGTTACCTTCACACCCGGTCAAAGGTCACTATGGGCAGTACTCACCTAATGTAGAGTTAAAGCTATCGGTCGGGTTGGAGTCTGTGAGCTGTTGGAGGGGCCAGAGTGTCCGGATGCAGAAGCGGCCACAGCCTGACTTACAGCACCTTTCCCCAGGTTGACAGTTCTCATCCATCATGCACTGGACAATACACAGGCCTACCAGAATTCTGGGACATTGACCATCCCGCCCTGTGGTGAATACCAGGACAGGGAGAGACAAACGGAGTTGAGTCCTCTCTTCTCAAGTTCCCATCTACAACTTAGATGCAGGGTCCAGGTAAATCACCCCTGACTCCCAACAGATGTGGCTGGAAGCAGGGAAGCTGGAGGGCTGAGACTACACATCCAAACAACTCTGACCTAGGAATTCCCGAACTCCCAAAGCCAGTTCCTTAGTGGTTGGTAGAGTACAGGCTTCCCAATAGAGATAACAGCAGACAGACAAGTTCCTATCTTCTTCCCTAAGGAGGTTTTATGCTTCTTCTTTGTGCTACCATAATCCTGTGTAAATCTTCTTTCATCAAAATTTAGTGTGTGTGTGTGTGTGTGTGTGTGTGTGTGTGTGTGTGTGTTGTATGTGTATATGTGTTCTATGTATGGTATGTGTGTGTGTTGTATGTCTGGTATATGTGTGTGATATATGTGCAATGTGTATTGTGGTGTGTATGTATGTGTGTGAGTAGTGTGGTGTATATGAATAAAGTATGTGATATGCGTGCATGCTTGTCTTGGAATCATTTCTCAAAGGTATGAGAATGGCACAGACTCGGGGGGAAGTGTCCCTTAACGTGCCAGTCCTATCTTTCCCCAGGTCAGCAATATACAGTACAAGACTCATTCAATGTTAGGCAACAGCAGCCACAACCCAGTCAGCCATGGTCTGTCATGGCATATAATTGACACTCCACAGTGGGCTGTGTATGTGTGGCAAAGCTAGCAGATTTAAAGAAGTGGATCCGGAGTTGTACTGGTTAGTTTTAGGTCAACTTGATACAAGCTAGAGTCATTTGAAAAGAGGGAACCTTAACTGAGAAACTGACTGTAGGACATTTTCTTAATTAGTAATTGATGAGTGAGGGCCCAGCTCATTCTTGGTAGTGCCATCCCTGGGCCGGTCGTCCTGGATTCTCTAAGACAGCAGGCTGAGCCAGGCATGGTGGTGCATGCCTTTGATCCCAAACTCTGGAGGCAGAGAGTTCGAGGCCATCCTGGTCTGCAAATCAAGCTCCAGGACAGCCAGGGCTGTTACACTAAAAGACCCTGCCTCAAAAATCAAACAAACAAAAAAGAGGAGGAGGGAAAGGAGAGAAGCCATGGGGAGCAAGCCAGTGAGCAGCAGCACTCCATGGCCTCTGCATCAGCTCCTGCCTCCAAATTCCTGCCTTGTTAGGTTCCTGCCATGACTTCCTTCAGGGATGGACTACAGTGTGGAAATGTAAGCCAAGGAAACCCTTTCCTCCCCAGTTTGTTTCTGGCCATGGTATTTCATCACAGCAACAGCACCCCTACCTAGGCCAAGTATTAAAGGTACTTTCGGCTTACAAGAGTTGCCGTTCGCAGGGGATTTATCAGGTGGGATCCTGTTATAATTAAGATGCATCGGTAATTCCTCATTTCTCTTCCCTAACAGGCTACATGCATGTAAGGACAAAGATTAAGCATTGCCCGGGAATGTAAACAGACTAAGGGGCTAGAAACAGCTCAGCTGGTGGAATGTTTGCCCAACAACTATGAAGCCCTGGGTTCAAGTCCCCGGGAGTGCATCAACTGGGGGTGGTGCTACATAGGAAGTTCAGTCAGCCCTACTGCATGAGACTCTGTCCCCATCCCACCTCCCCCCAAAAAAAAAAGACTGAGAGGGAGGGATGGTCAGGGGAGGAGGAGGGGAAAGAAGAGGGAAAGTGTGTGTGTGTGTGTGTGTGTGTGTGTGTGTGTGTGTGTGTGTGTGTGTGTGTGTATAAGACATCTGAAGCCAAGAATAGTTATCTCAAGCCTGTAGAGTAAGCACATGGGAGACAAAGCCTAGATTGTGAGTAGACCAGCCTGGGCTACATAATGAGACCCTATATCAAAACAAACAAAGATCTGAGAAACCAGTGGTCCTGGGCGACTTCTTTACTGGACAGAGGCTCAGAGCTGGGATTATTTACCCCCAGTCACAAAGCAAACCCACAGCAGAGCTCAGACCAGAAGTTGAGGCACCACACCTCCCTCTGCTAATTCTTTTCATGCCAATGGTGCCCCTTTGACCCTAGAAGGACTGTGTTGGTTAGAAGCCAGAGCATGGTAAAAGTGGCAGCTGGTTCCCCCAAGAAGGTGTCCTGAGGAAGCTCCTCCAAACTGACCTGGGGCCCAGGGAGCACTTTTGACTCCTCCCAAAGAACCAACGTACCTCCCTCAATGTCTCCTCGGCAGGCATGGCCACACCCAGTGCTGCAGCATTTGTGCCCCTGGGGACAGGACGCATCCCCAGTACACAGCTCCTGACATGGGAGAGGGTCAGCAGGACATTCACCTCTTAATTCTGTCATAAAATGAAAGCGTTAAAACTCGGATGTGCTTAAGCCAAGAACATAAAATCCATTTTTCAGTGGATGTTAATATAGATTTTTAATACGCAATACACCCTAATAGTCCACAATCCTTCTGTTTCTTCTGGCCATGAACTGCTCCCCCGGCTCTGGGGTTTGCGTCAGCTCTAACCCACTGTAGCAAACATATGAATTACACACCTTATGTTCACTCTCCTTCCTTTTGTACTGTGACAGACAGACAGAATTTGTCCCCAGTCAACTATCTCCCGGGATGTGTGCCCCGGTGAAGTCCCTTTCCATACTGACCTGGGCTTCATCCTATTGGTTAGACTATAGTGTGCCGAGATGCCACTTGGGCAGGGGACAGGGAAGGAGAAATACCATCGGAGGGGGCTGAAGACAGGCTCAGTTTGTAAAATGTTTGCCATGCATGATCCCCAGTGTCCATGCAAAAGGCCGGGTGTGGTATCACCAGGAGTAACACGGTGGAGACAGCAGACACCTAGAGCCTACGGGCCAGTCAGCCCAGCCTGATCAGCAAGCCCTGAGTCCTAGGGAGAGACCCTGACTCAGAAAACACGCGGCGGAAAACTCCTAAGACGCACCAGGTCCACTTCAGGCCACCACGTGCTCGGGCACATATAGAAGCATGCAGAAATGCACACGTTAATTGATAAGCTAATTAAAATAACCACCGACCCAGACATTCCAGCTCTCCTGAGCTCCCAGCTGCATGCACGGATGACCTCAGCCGTAGCACATCAGGAGATGAACTATCCAGGCCACTGGGGACAGTTTGCTATACTGGAAATGAGACTCCTTCATAAAGTCCCAGCCCAGATGATTCACATCCGCCATTCTCTCCTGTAACCAGAGCAACAACAAGCTGAGGTGCTGATGGGAGAACTCCAGTACCCATGATACAGACTCACACACCACGACTCATTTCGCTATTTCCACTTCCTTAAATATGGAGGCATGACAGGCAATGAAAAGTTACGTAGAAAACAAAACGAGTCTGTCCCAGAGCCTCAAAAGCAACAGGTATGTGTGATTGCACTCGGCCATGATGAAAAGGCACGGGTTGACCCCCAAAGGCAAACCACAACAGTCCTGTGTCCTGGGATTCTCCTGAACAGGTATGCTCTGTTATGATGTCACTCCAAAACCATGTGACCTGGATTTTTTTAATTTGGAATATGTCGTCACGATAACTACTTCATGTACCTCCAGACCTACTCATCATCTACTTGGCAAACACTGCAATATTCTTGGCAAAAAATAAAAAAAATAAATAAAATAAAATGTTATAGTTGAGAGAGCCGGATATGGAAATCATCCAGAGAGCTGACCGATGAGTCTAGAAAGAGGGCCAGTGTACCAGGTGTCACCTCTTTAATGAGTCTGGTGGATGAAGGCCAGGAGCCCCTGCTTTCTCCCAGCCCAGCTTCCATTAAGCTCCCCAGAGTTTTGCCCAGAACTGCCCTCATCGCTCAACTAGACACTTCACAGAATCCTGACTCCCTCGTGCCCATAGCCATTTCCTTCTTTAGCTGGTCCTTCAAGTCTCTGCCTTTCCACATCTGCCCTGTGACCGACCTGCTTGGCCTATCTCTCACCTGGTCTGCCCTGAGTTAGAAACACGGAATGGAGCCCTTGGGAAGCAGGCCAGGGCCAAGGGTCAGAGCATGGCTGTCCACCGCTCACACGGCCGTCCTTTCAGACTCAGACCCACGCCAGATAATTCCTGTCAGCTCAAACACCTGGCCACGATGGGACATCACTGCCCCTAAGACTATGCATGTCACCCTCATTCTTTTCATTTATGTGTTTTCTGTTCATTGGTGTTTTCCCAGTCTGTACACCTCTGTGTGCAGGTGTCAGAGCCCCGGAAATGGAGTTGCCATGTGGGTGCAGGGGATTGAACCTGGAACCTCTGGAAGAGCAGTGGCCTCAACTGCTGAGCCATCTCTCATTCTTAAGCCAGACAGTGTTTGTAGTCCCTAACTGCCCACCCTTGTCCTGTCCCCAGGAACCTTGTAAAGACATGGTCCCTGTGATGCCTTTAGACAGGACACTCTACCCTCAATGTCTTGGTTCTGCTAGCCTAGGTGAACTCGGCCATTACAAAGCATTCACCTCAGTAAGCTCACAACTGATCACATTACCAGGGATCAGGACAAGAAACAGGACTGGGGGGGGACCACCCCCACCCTCTATGTGCTCCTCTCCCAACAATCCACCAGTCACCAAAAAACAAGGAAGCTGTAGTCAGGATGCCGGCTTCCCTCCGCCATCAGCTCCAGTTCTGCCTGCCCCCTGCCCTCCATCCCCTTCTGTCAGAGAGCATCACTGCCCCCATCGCTCAGGCCAGACACAACATGGCATCCTTGATGCCCCTCTCCCTCAGTGTCCACAGCCATTTACTTCCTCAGCTGGTCCTTTAAGTCTCTGCTTTCCCACGCCTGCCCTGTGACCGACCTCTCACCTATTCTGCCCTGGTGGCTGCTCAGCTGGACTTTGGTCCTCTACACTCACTGTCATCCATTCTTCACACACCTCAACAGCCTTTTCAGAATAAAAAGTGGAATAGGCCTCTCCCTCATTTAGACTTGCCTCAGTGACTTTGGGAGGAGGGGGTGGCTTTTCGAGATAAGGGTCTCATTTTCCCAGACTACCTAAAACTCACCATGGAGCTGAGAGTGGCCTTGAACTCATGGTCCTCCTGCATCTGCCTTCCCAGTGCTAGGATTACACTTCCGCCCCGCCTGGCGTGGTTACTTCTTTTATACGTGTCTTAGCGTTTGTACTTAGTGTGTGGGAGTGATCTGTGTGACTGTGGGTGCTCGAATACCACAGTGTGCCTGTCTGCTCAGAGGACAGCCTCTGGGAGTCAGTCTTCTTCTTCCACCATGAAACCAAACTCAGATCCTCAGGTCTGTGTGGCAAGCCCTTTACCCGATAAGCCATCTCCCTGGCTCTAATGTTTCCTTTTGCACTTAGAATAAAATCTGGGAAAGAAGTTGGAAGCTGACCCAAATCTGAGGCCTGCCAGCTCCCCCATCACAGCTGAACCGCCCTCTTTGTCTCCAATCACTTTCTTAGGAACGCAGCTCTTCCCTCCCACCAGCCTCTCTGCCTTTGTGGCTCCCTCCTCACAACACTCCACCGAAGGTGTGGACCTTGCTCACCATAGATACCCACATGCCAGGTAGGGCTGACTCTCCATTCACAGTGTAAGTGAATGATTGACAGGTAAGTAGGTGGGTCAAATGCAAATGAGTAGAGCAGGAAACAGACCAGAGCAGTGCTGGGCTGTAGGGAGGTCCTGAGCATTACCTGGCTCTTCAAATGCATTTCTTCCAAACTACATCATCACTCTATGAAGATGACAGAAGCGATTCAAAGAGATGAACACACTTGCCCAAGCCCACGGAGCAGACAGACAGACAGAAGATTCGCCACAAGTTCATGTTTAGACCAGAACTTACTCGAGAGTACATTCCAGTGTCTCCCTGTGCCCCAGGTAACCTGACTGACATCCCAGACCAGCTGTGCTCCAGTATGCCTCTGATGACATCAAAGGTTGGGGAAAGCTCAGGAAGGAGTGCTTCCTGGGAATCAGCCTCACCAAGCAACCCTTCTCTACAGCAGGAGCTATAGATGCTGAAGAAGCAGTTAAATACCAACTTCAGCAACTGGTGGACTCCTGCTCAGCCTGGCAGGGCCCTCAGGCTCTGAGAGGTCTGGAGAATTCTTCCAGTCTGACTGCCTAGTCCCAAGGGAAAAGGAAGTCCCGTCTCTAATGGCCAAAGGCCAGAGAAGCTCACAAAGGCACCACACCTGGGAACCAGTCTTGCCCTCAATCCCCACAATTCAGATTTCAACTTCAGACACTGAGGAGGTTGTAGGAGGCCCTCTGCTAGCTAACAATGAGTGACTTTCTCACAACAGCTTTCCAGATTTGGTCCCAGGGTTGGGCACTGAGAGTCCTGGCAAGATGACAAGTGTTCTAAACTCTCTCATGGGCAGTCTGTCCAAGAAAGCTGTAGAGCCAAGTACAGATCACCCCACTGGGTACTTACTGGAAAAGAGCTTCCTACCAGGGAGGCATGGTAGAAAGGGAAGATGACACGTGCTGTGGAGTTTCAGGGTCTCGGAGAGGGGTTGATCAGCAGGGTGGGCAGTGGGAACTATCCTGGTTCTGAACTTAAAGGACTGGCTAGAAATTGTATCCGTGGGAGGCGTGTGTCTATTAACTGCAGCATCTGGAAAGCTGAGGCAGGAGGATTAAAAGCCATTACATGTTACATAGAAAGACTATCTTAGAAGAGGATAAACCGGAAGGCACAAAGAGGATGAGGAGGAGGAAGAGGAGGAGGAGGAAAGGAAGAGGAAGAGGAGGAGAGAGAGGGAGAGAAAGAGGAAGAGGAAGAGGAGGAAGAGGAAGAAAAGGAAGAAGAGGAGGGGGAAGGGGAGGGGAGGGGGAGGAAAGAAATTACAACCCCGACCTGGTCCTCCCAGGAGCCAAAAGAAAGGGACCTAATGTATATTAAAGGACAAATGCACGCTCTCCCCAGTCTCTTTCTTTTTCTTGTAGAGAAAGAAACAGAGAAGCACAAGAGATCTTGCCTGGGAATCTGCTTGTCTCAGACAACCCAAATTTATGCTTACAACTGTAACACACTGCCAGGCGTTCTCAGGTGTGAGACTGGCTCCAGGTTCTACAGACAACGGAATAGCATTCAGGAGACAGAGTCAGGAAAGTCACAAGCTCTAGGCCAGCCTGGGAAAAACAGTGAGGCTCTGTTTCCAAAAGAAGAAAAGAACAAAAAGAAGAAAAAGGGCTAGGTTTGGTGGTGCATGTCTGTAATCCCAGGACTCAGGAGCTAGAGGCAGGAAGACCAGGGCTTAAGGCCAGCACTGACTATACAGAGAATTAGTTGCCAGCCTGGGCTACCTGAAACTCTGTCTCAGAAAGATAAAAAAGAGAATAAAATAATAAATGACCTCATTTCAAAAATCATGGAAGAAAGGTAATCATCCAAGAAATAAATGTATCAAGAAATATTTTAAATCTATTAAAAAATCCTATAAGTCTACAACCTGAGCAGCAGGCAGACATACAGAGTTGAGTATTATATGGGTTAGCTCTCCAAAAGCCAGTGTATGTATCTAACATCCCTCCCAGAGAAGTAGTATGAGGAATGAAGACACGCAGGAAATATGATCATAAAGGAAAAAAGTATGAACAAGCAAAAGTATCCATGAAAATTCTAAAAGAGCAGGGAAGTAAGGAGGGGCTCCACACAGGCAGCATCAACAACTGTTTTCCCTAAGACAGTGTTTCTCCATGTAGCCCTGGCTGTCTTGGAACTCACTTTTTAGACCAGGCTGCCCCACAATTCACAGAGATCCACTTGCTTCTGTCTCCTGAGGCACCTGCCACCACCACCCGGCAACATCACCAGCTTCTAAAAACTTGTAGAGTCTCTTTAATGGTAAAGGAAACACGGCCCAGAACGGAGGGCTTTTCTCCATTCCCACTGCCACCTCCCCAGTGTCAACGGTCTCTGTCTTCCACCAGCATTGTCCTCCCATCTCTGTCTCTAACCATACATACGCCTTGTCCTCTCAAGACCTCTACAAAGGGTTCTCTCTCTTTAATATCCAACCACACCCTCCCCCCTCCATCTACTTTTTTCTTCTCCCGGTTTTAGCTTAAATGTCACAATCTAGGACATACTCTCCTGAACCGCCCAATGCAATATGAGAAACCACTATTCTCTAAGCACCCTTTAATGGTCTGTGTTGTCCTTATCATGGTTTAAGATCATGTATTTACTCTCACGCTTAGTCCAGCACAGTGTATCCAGAACTCGGCACTGGGTGGAACAAATAACAAACATCCAATTGATGTTCATGGGAAAAAAGATAAATATGTTAGCATAGGATTAATTAGCTCATGATGACCCTGGATGAGGGAGAAGTCTAAGATTGCCAGAATAAAAGACATCTTGCCTCAACTCTTAACAAGAGACTGGCCTGCGTGAGAGCCGAGAGAGCGGAAAGTCTCTGAAGCAGATGAACAGGGGAATGTGTGCTGTCTTCTGCAGACATCAAGATTCTCGTCTGCTGCCTCTTTGCGGGTCCTTGGGGTGGATTTTAGTAGAGAATATCTCAACTGACCGAGTGGATCGGGGATTAGTCAGCAACTTCCTAGTCCACCTCCACACAAGGCTATGTGGCATGGCCTCCTGGCATCCTGCTCTGCTTGGCTAGCACTAGTCCAACAAGTGAATGTGACCTGGGTGTTCTGCACGTCTTTGTTCAGTTCTCAGAATGTATCTGGCGTTTATATTGCTCCTCACAGCAAACTAAAATCAATTGTCAGGGAATGGTTGGTGCCTTGGCACCAGACACTGTGCATATGACAAAGAAGCAAGCTTCGTCTCATGGGGTATGGAGAGTTTTGTTTGAAGAGTGAGACCGCAGGTGTCCTGCTGCAGCCAGATGTGCAGCACTATGGTCATGCCTCATCTGGGGTGCACATATTAGAACAGCACGGTCTCTGAACAACTTTGGAGTTGCCTCCATTCCTCCCTGGCTCAAGGAGCTGGAGAGATGGCTTGACAGGTAAGAGTATTTATTGTTCCTACAGTGGGCCGGGGTTCAGTCCCCAAACCATCTGTAACTCCAGTTCCAGGGGAATCCGACACCCTCTTCTGACTTATGAGGGTACCCATGCACCTATGGCACATATAAACTTCAACAAGCACACACACATACAGAGAAAATAAAATAGTTAATAATAATAATAATAATAATAATAATAATAATAATAAAACTGTTTAAAGGCATGAGTTAGGGAGAGAATTCAGTCAGTAAGGAGCTTTCTGCACAAGCATGAAGAAATGACTTTGAAGACCTGAGTTTCAATCTCTGGCACCCACATTTAAAAAAAAAAAAAAAGCCAGGTGGTAGTAACCCACTGGCCTTTAATCCCAGCACTTGGGAGGCAGAGGCAGGTGGATCTCTGAGTTTGAGGCCAGCCTGGTCTATAGGATGAGTTCCAGGACAGCCAGGGCTACACAGAGAAACTGTCTTGAAAAACAAGAAGTTTATTTAAAAACAAAAAACAAAGCAAACCAGTGAGAAAAAGGTGCTTAGCGAAATCCTGAAGACCTGAGTTTGATCCTCGAGTCCCACATAATTAAAGGACGGAACCAATTCCCACAAGCTGTCATCTGATCTACAAATGCATGCCCTAGCTGGTGCACATACGCTAAATAATTAATAACTTTTTTTTAAAGAGGTGGGTTCAGTGGAAAGAAGTTGAGATCAGTTACCCTTCAAAACAAGCTCTGTTGGGAGGGAATACCTAGGACCATGGAGGCCATGATCCTTGGGCCTGTGGGAGAGGGAGAGGATTAGAGGGACAGTTTAAAGTGAAAGACAAGACAGCTGTGTTGAACATGTGGGAGGTGGGGGAAGGGAGGGCTCTTCAGAGAAATCTCTTAGATTTATAACTGTTCACAGGGAGCAGGAGCCTGTTTCAGGGTAGGCATCAGAGTCCTTTACAGAGCCGAGGAAGAACACTGGTTTACAAGTCCTTGCTACACCAGAAGGAAACCGAGACCAGAACCCCAGGGAAGAGTGAGAAAGGCAACTAGAGGCTCTGTGATCTAACACCGAAAATCCTAGTACTCTGGAAAGGGAGGCAGCAGGACTGCTGGTTCAAGACTATCCTGGACTACGAAGCAAGACCTTGACTTTAGAAGGTCGGGGAAAGCCAGGCATAATGGTACGCACCTGCAATGCCAGCACTCGGGAGGCAAAAGCAGGAGGATCGTGAGTATGGTCAGCATGGGCTCATCATGAGGTCCTGAGGCATATCCCTAACTCCTTAGGGCCTCCTTCTCTAAGTAGTACTACTTTAGGGGCGGCACATGTACCATGGCATCCATGTGGCACTCAGGGGACCGTTCTCTTTCCACCTTAGCATGGGTTCTGAGGGTAGAACCCAGGTCTTCAGGTTCTTGACCAGGTAGGCAAGCACCTTCACCTGCTGAGTGTCTCGCCTATGCACCTTCCCAGGCTTCCCTTCACTACTCAAGTCCAAAGCCAACAACATGTGTCATCAATGACACTTTCTTTCCTGATAGGAGAAGACAAAGAGCTGGAGCAAAAAATGGTTAGAGACCTCAAAAGGGGAAGGGGGCCTACACTGGAGTCTCAAGACAATCTAGCAGGTGAGAAACTCCATGGTTCTGTCCATCCGAGAGGTAAGGCCAGGGAATACACTTAGATCCCACCCATCATGACCAGAAGCCCTTAGGGAGGTCTGCTTAGCAGGCCTCACCTCAGCCTGCACACTTCTGCCTAGTGGGACACGACCTATTGCTCTTTGCATGGGTTCTGATCAGTCGGGCACTGTCCTCCTTAACTGAAAAAGATTTCACAGAAGTTCAGACAACTGGCTAGGCCTCAAAGAAATGGGAATTGGAGGCTGCAGAAATGACCCAGCTGCTAACATCGAAAATGCTTGATGTTCCTCCAGAGGACACAGTGTGCTGCCCAGTACCAGTCTCTGGCACCGCACAACCACCTGTGTCCCCAGCTCAAGGGGACCCTGCTCCCTCTTCTGGCCTCTGCAGACACCCACACACACTACACACATGGAGAGACACACACACATAACACCCACACACACACTACACACATGGAGAGACACACACACTACACACATGGAGAGACACACACACTACACAAATGGAGAGACACACACACATAACACACACACTACACAAATGGAGAGACACACACACTACACAAATGGAGAGACACACACACATAACACACACACTACACAAATGGAGACACACACACATAATACACACACACACACACTATACACATGGAGAGACACACACATAACACACACACACACACTATACACATGGGGACACACACACACATAAACAAATCTTTAAAAAAATAATCAGGGAATGAGAGTCAACTGTACCTCAAGGAACTCGGCATCTCCATGCATCTCTATGCAGACTATCTCTGCGACCTCCACCTCTCCTTGCCACACAGAGACTAACACACTACTACTACTACTACTACTACTACTACTACTACTACTACTACAAGAAAAATGCACCAGTAGTGCTGCAGAGACAGACAGACAGACAGACAAAGAGGGCCTGTTGCACGGTCCGGCCCTCATTTCATGAGCTCTAGAAGAGAACTGGAACACATATCCTTGTGCGTCCTAGCTCCTTGGTGCAGTGAGGGGAGCAAAAGCCCAGCCAGCTGCTCCTCAGGATCCAACCTCTCCATCTAGTGCTTCCTACAGAGACGATCAGCTCCACCAATGAGGAACTTTAGGTGGGAGATGTCCTCTCCCCGGGTTAACTTTCTATTAGTTTTAGCCAAGGACCCCAAATGATAGCTCACCGTGCTCTCCTGCAGCTACCCAAGATGCCAGGAGCCCAAGAGCAAGAAGTGCGTTCATGAGGAAGAGGTATCTTAACATCCTGCTGATTGTGAGAGTCGAGAGCTCGGTTCAGGGAAGAGGTAGCAGCCGAAGGAAGGACTAGGTGGCTCCTGTCAGTCTAATCCCAACGGTTTCACTTAAGCAATTATCCCCTAAGAACAGCTTCTCCTAACAATGACAACAGTGATTGGCTGCTGGTGTGTGGGAACTTTCCTGGCACTACCAAAGAGCACATGTGATGGGAGGGACCAAATACTGCCATGCAATATACTTGTTATGCAGACATACACATAGCCCTTGTTACGTAGGCATATACATAACACTTACGTCGATATCTACATAACACTTGTTATGTAGGCATATACATAACAAGTGATGAGGTCCCCTGGGAGGCTGGAAAAATGGAGAGGTAGCCTCTGGGTTAAAGGTCAAAGAGAGACCAGAAGGGCTTTGGAAGGATTCAGTTGCAATCAAAACAACAGAGGGTGAACCAGACCAGCAGTTCTTGCTGGGTTCACACTGGGATTCTGAGGGAGACGACCAGAGATGAGAAAAATAAACAGTCCACAGCTGGGGTTTGGGGGTGTGAGGGGCCGAGGGCTGATGACTCAAGCCAGCAAGTTGATTATCCTCACAGTTCTTTACACAGCCTCGGATGGAGCAGCAGAATACGAATCAGCAAGGTTACAGGGAAATCAGCGGGACTGCAGGGAGCTCTAGCTTCTTTTTTGCAAGGTGTATTCTGGTACGGTAAGCAAGCATTCCATACCTCAGGGTCTGGAACAGTTAACCACAGCTTACATGGAAACCTGGTCTCAGCCCCCCAGAGCCCTGGCACCAGTCCACTGCTGGCTTTGCCAAGAATGACCCTGACAGGGAACAAAAAGCTCTGTGTTCCTTGTTCCGTCCACAGGATCTAGAAGGGCCTCTAGACAGAGGGAAGAACTGGATGGACAACTTGAGAAGAAAATAGCCGAGCTAAGGATATAACTTAAGCACGATTCCTGTCCATCTCTGGGAACTGTCACAACCCATGGGAAAGCAGCATCAGAGTGTCTCAGCATCGATACAAGAGCACAAAAAGTTTGCAGCTCGGTCCCCATAAGATCACACATGCCACTCTTAGACAAAATGAAGGGCAGTCATCAAACTCAGAGAGGACAGCTGCTGTGACTCCGTCTTTCACATGTCTCCTTTGTCTCCTTTTCCCCTGCTTCTTATTTGCATAGCGCGTGTCCTCAGTTGGCTGTGATGTCTAATGGTGTCCACTGACACTGCCGAGCCCAATAAGGTTAGGGGCAGAGTATAGGCAGAAACAAAATAACAACAAAAAAAATCTTCATAGATCCAAAACCAGGCATGGTAGGGTTTACTTGTGATTCCAGGCTCTGGGAGGCAGAGAAAGGCAGGTAAATTACAAAACCCGCTTGAGCCAAAGTTCAAGGCCAGCCTAGAGCTACAGAGTAGGCTCTTGCCCAGGGTGTGGGAGGTGGGGAGCCACCATCATTTAAAGCAAGGAAGTGCCCTTGTTAAAAGGTGGGTGTTGGGGCTAGAAAGATGGCTCAGAAGTCAGGGAGCCTGAGTTGTTCTTGTAGAAGACCAGGGTTCAGTTCCCAGCACCCACACGGAAGTTTACAATTATCCATAACTCTATTTCCAAAGGATCCAATACCCTCTTCTGACCTCTTCGGACACCAGGCACATACATGATGTATGTACATAGATACGTACATACATAATACGCACACACTAGCAAAACACTCGTACACATAAACCTTTTAAAAAGTGGATGTTGGAACACGGAGAAAACTGGTATTATCTAATACGAACTTCATGTACAGTACTTTAATCCACACAATGATATTTCAGAGGAAAACGTCCTTAAGTGGAGGCTGAAAATTACTATTGTATTAGAATAATTTAAGGAGTTGCTTATACCGTAGTTTTAAGTGCTTTGTATAAAATAACCCAGCCCTAATATCAACCATGTGACTCTGGGGTCAATTTCCAGCACCACATAAACCAAACATGGTGCGGCATGCATGTGGCATACTGTGGAGATGAAGGCCGCTCCTTAGCTACATGGTGAATTTGAGTCCAGCCTGGAAGACTGTGGAAGAATGATCGTGCAATGAGTACGCAGGAGAACAACGGTAGGTGATCCAGTCCCGCAGCCAATGTTCTTAGGCTTTGGCTTTGAGACAGTATCTTGCTATGCTGCACAGAGTGAGCTTTCTACTAGTTCCTCAGTGTTGGGGTTATGTTATCACACCAGGCCCTATCCAGCACTTATGATCATATCACATCAGATTTGAATCTCGATCTTTCCTCACACAAAACTCGTACACGTTACGCTACCCGCTTATTGTAACCCGAGAAGAGTAACTTCATCACCCGTAAATGAATCCAATTCTTTCACGGACAGCTCACCTCTGAGACAATGCTAAGGGGGGCTCTGGAGAACGCCACAGTTGTTAAACCCTCCATCCCCAACCAACTAGAGGAGAGGCCAGCTCTCCAGAACAGGACTAGTTTGCAAGCCCAAACCCAACCTTCATTCTGCTGCCTTCCGTCACAAGCGGCAGCCCGCAAAGGCTAGTGATAGGGTGCTTAGGTGTTTGGGCATTTCGGGTGGCACCAGCAGCCCTTCTTTTGTTGGCTTTCCTGGTTCCTGAGTCGGACTATTCCAATTCGGGAGAGGCTGGGCCAAGTTTTCAGATGTTCCTGCGGTTTTCAAAGACTGAACTTCGGACTGCCCTCATCCGAAGTCCTATGCTCCCCAGCTGAAGTGTATGCTCTGCTGCCCTCACACCCGCCCTCGTCCTTTGACTGAATGGACCCGAACACCCACACTCGGTCCCCAGCCGTTTTTCTCCCAGAGATCCGGAAGCCCCGACGTGGTGCCCTACACCAAAGATCAAGAAAACCACTCAAACGCGGCTCCTAGGCGGCAGTTCGGTTCCCATAGCAACCCTCGGAGCACCCGCGTCCCGCTTCCGGCCGGGTGGCTCGGGCGCTCCCGTGACGTCACGGCGCCGCTTTCCGGTGACTGAGTCGAGCTGAGGTTGTTGTGGGCCGGGGGCGCCATGGGGGCGACTGGCGACACCGAGCAGCCGCGGGGCCCCGGCGGGGCGGAGCGAGGCGGCCTGGAGCTGGGCGACGCGGGCGCGGCAGGCCAGCCGGTTCTCACGGTGAGGGCGCCCGGGCGAGGCCGGGGCTCGGGCCGGGCAGGGCCTCGGGCTCCCGGGCCCCGGGCCCGCGGGCGAAAGAACGCGGCGGCTGTGCGGCTCTGGGGGTGCCGTTTTCTCCGTGTGACGACCCGGATTCAGAGTCTAGTTAGGTGACTTGGGCCTGATGTGACACCCTCTGAGCGCCAGGTTTCTCTTCTGTGAAATGAACAACATTAACCTGAGCTTGATGGAGTTGTGGTGGGATGGGCTGATAAAGGCGGGTAGAACGTCTGACTCACCCGCCTCATAAGACCCTCGGTAAACGCTGCTGCTCTTCCAGAAAAAGCGAGATTTGGACATTGGTGACAGAAAACATTTTCCCAGTTCCTCCACCCTGACAGGGTCTTCCAGCCACTGAATTCCCCTTCACCCCAAGGTGGGAGAAGTGAGAAGCAGGAACGTCTAGGTTTCGCTCTATACTCACTTTCTCCTCATCCTCGCTGTGAGAGGCCTCGGTGACATTTGCCCACTTGGTCCCCACAGAACCCTTGGAACATAATGATCAAACACCGGCAGGTGCAGCGAAGAGGCCGCCGATCTCAGATGACCACAAGGTAAGACCGATATCCGGTTATGTGGACTTTGAGTGCTTTGGGACCCCCAACTGCAGGAATTTGAGATCAACAACACGTAGAAAGAGCACAGAAATCGGGGGAAGAGAGACTCCGGTGCTGTAACTTCCTGTAACCTTGACAGTTCTTGCCCTAACTCCTCTACAAAGCAGAGAAGGAATAAAAAGTCGAGTACCATCTCAGCGATTGAGATCTGTAAGTCAGAGAATGTGAATTCAAGTTTCAGGCATCTGTTCTAATGCAGACTCTGATGTTTGTTAACTGGATACATTCGGGCAAGCCTTTAGCTTTTCTTAGATTCTGTTTTCTCAGCTTTGACAGGGGACTACTAGTGAGTGTCCGGTCTGGGGAAGGGGAAAAACTGCGTATGAGCCTTTGGAATTCTTTTATTTTTGACCTGGGGTAGCGATAATCATTTATTAATGATTTAATAATCATTTACTAATTACAGCGCTTGGCAGAGGCAGGTGGACCTCTGTGAGTTTAAGGCCAGCCTGATCTATATAGTGAGTTCCGAGACAGCCAGACTACATAGTGTGACTGTCTCAGAAAAAGGAAAAGAAAAAATATATGTGTATATGTTATAGTTCATAAAACACTTGGAAAATAATTTGCATTTCACAGAGTTACAATGAAATAAAAATTTAAAATCCCATGTCGCCAACTGGCTGAGTAATCTGGGAATGTATGTTTGGAACACTCCCCTGATTCTGTCTCCCCCACCCCCACCCCCAAATGCAGTTTCACAGATCCAGCCATCTCTATGGATCTCCTCCGTGCTGTCCTGCAGCCTAGCATCAATGAGGAGATCCAGAGTGTCTTCAACAAGTACATGAAGGTGAGGACATGGTGATTAAAGCCAACAGCACTGCTGAACAAGATCGTACAGCCAGGTGCTGCAGCGTGCCCAACCATGCAGGAGGCTGAGGCAGCTGACAGCCAGCCTGGGCAGCACAGTAAGACCCCTTAGACGAGGGGAAAACAGAACGGAGGCTGGAAAACACAGCCTCTGTGGTTAGGAATGCTTGCTGCTCCTGCACAGGACTCAGTTGTAGTTCCCAGCACCCACATCAGGCCACTCCCAGCCACCTGTAACTCCAGGTCCAGGATCCAGTGCTCTCTTCTGGCCTCTGCAGATTATACCTGGAGTATAAATTCCACAGGTACATACACAAAAATTTTTTGAAAAATTTTTAGAAAAAGCCTGGTGGGGCTGAAGAGATGGCTCAGTGGTTGAGAGCACTGACTGCCCTTCCAGAGGTCCTGAGTTCAATTCCCAGCAACCACATGGTGGCTCACAGCCATCTGTAATGGGATCTGATGCCCTCTTCTGGTGTGTGTGAAGACAGCTACAGTGTACTCATATAAATAATAAATAATTTTTTTTAAAAATTCTTAGAAAAAGCCAGGCATGGTAGCACATGCCTTTAATCCCAGCACCCAGGAGAAAGAAGCAAGCAAATCTTTGGATTGAGGTCAGCCTGGTCTACATAGAAAGATCCTATCAGGAAAGAAAGAAAAGAAAGGGGGTGGGGAGATAGAGGGTACTTCCAAGCAGGTTGGTCCTTCCTCCTGTCAACAGTCTCTGTTCACATGCATGCTACACAGAGGTAATAGGCTTCATTCTGAATATACACCCCAAAAACTTTTCCACTGCAACAAATAATGCCCTCGTTCACTTTAAACAGTGGTAGGGAATGAGTGAAAAGAAGAGGTGACCACTGGGCTACTCGAAAACAGAGCTAGGGTGCCTGTTCTTATTAGAGACACTCGTGCATTTTGATGGGGATTGCTTGGTAATGCCAATTCACAGTATTGATTCTTCCAGTCCATGAGCTGGGGGGTGGAGGGGGGTGTCATTCCATCTTGTAGGGTCTTCACCAATTTCCTTCTGTTTTTAAAGCTTTACTGGAAGATTTATTTTGTAATAATTGTGAATGGGACGATTCCTCTGAGTTCTTCCTCAGCCTCTTTGCTGGCAGTGTAGAGAAAGGCTGTAGGGTTTTGAATGTTGAATTTTTTTAATTCTGCCTCTTTGTTGAACGTGCTTGTCAATCCCATGGTTTTCTGGTGTGTAAAGTGCTTGTCAATCCCATGGTTTTCTGGAGTGTAAAGTGCTTGTCAATCCCATGGTTTTCTGGAGTGTAAAGTGCTTGTCAATCCCATGGTTTTCTGGAGTGTAAAGTGCTTGTCAATCCCATGGTTTTCTGGAGTGTAAAGTGCTTGTCAATCCCATGTTTTCTGGAGTGTAAAGTGCTTGTCAATCCCATGTTTTCTGGAGTGTAAAGCATCACCCGCAAGTAAGCTCCGCTGGCTGCTTTCTTCCTTGTTGTGTGCTTTGTTTTTGTCCCTCTTGTCTGGTTGCTGTAGCTGAGACTGTACGGTGCTGAATGGGAGTGGACAGTCTTGTTCCTGATTTCAGTTCTGAGTTTCCTGTAGTTAATAGGATGTTGGCTGTAGGTCTGTCATCTGTAGCCTTTGTTATGTTGGGATACATTCCCTCTCTCGCAGGATTTTTATCACAAAATGATGTTTTATTTTGTCAGAAGCCTTTTCTGCATCTAGTAAGATGATCATTTGATTTCTGTCTTAAGTCTATTGCTTAATGAATTCCATTATTGATTAGCAAATGTGAATCATCCCTATGTCTCAGGATTAAAGCCTGCTTGCTCATGATATTTACCATGTTTTCTTGAAATCAGATTGCAACTCTGTTGTTGAGAATTCTTCTTCTATCTTCTTCAAGGAGCTTGGCTATAATTTTCTTTATTCTGTTTTGGTATCAGGATAATTCGGACTACATAAAAAGAAATGCTGCAGATCATGTGAAGGCTTTGAGGCCATTTGGGTTTTTGTCTTCTGGATTGTTTAGGGGTTTTGTTGGGCTTTTGGGTTTGTTTTGGTTGTTTTTCCCCCTTCTTTGTTTTTATGTTTATGAGTGTTCTGCCTACATATGTAGGTATGTACTGTGTGTGCCTGGTATACACAGAGGTCAGAAAAGGGCAATGGATCCCCTAGAGCTGGAGTCTGTGGGCGGTCGTGAGCTACCATGTGGGTTCTGGGAACTGAACCTTGGTCCTCTGGAAGAACAGCCAGTGCTCTTAACCCCTGAGCTATCTCTACAATCCCAACCATTTTTGGGATTTTTGGTTTGGCTTTTAAAGTAGCTCAGAGAGGCTTAAAATCCACTACATGGCCCAGGATAGCCTCAAACCCTGATTCTCCTGCTTCTGAATGTAATGCTTTAAAGGAATGACTGACTGTTTTTAGGGAGGGCTGGGAGTTAAGAGCACACACTGTTTGTGGCTGGAGAATCCTCGTTTGGTTCTTGGCATTCAGGGCAGGTGGCTTGGCTTACATCTGGCTCTAACTCCAGCTCTGGAAGCTTCAGCATCTCTGACTTCTGCAAGCACATTTGAACACATAAATATAATTAAAAATAATTTTATAAGCCAGGCATGGTGGCATGCACATAATCTTTAATCCCTTGGAATTCAAGATTCCAGCCCTTGGAAGGCAGATATGTGGGTAAGGTCAGCCTGGTCTACAGAGCAAGTTCTAGATGAGCCAGGGCTACACAATGAGAATACATGCATAGTGAGAAATAAATTAGTTAATATAATTTTATTTAAAAAAAGAATTATTATCATATAGAGAATAGACTGCAGGGGGACCGAAATAATCCCAGCAGGAAGTGACAGTGTTGGAGCCCCAGCAGTGAGGCAGTAGCTTGTGTATTTTCACATCCACAACTGTGATGCAGACTGAGAGGAGGTGTACACCTCCCAACTCACTTACCCTGGGCAGCTATGAGAGCAGAGCTGCTACTGGCATACTGTGAGGAGGGCAGGAACAGTCAGGGTCAGAGCTCAGTTTGGGGTCATTTGTGTAGAGACCTTCTGTTCTGTCTTTCATGTATAGTGCTCTCCTGCAGAGTTCATGCCCCATTCTGCTTGACACCTTCACTGTTTCTCATCCAGCTCTGACTGTTGTTTCCTTCTTTAAATCTACCCTCCATACAACTATCAGAGAAACCTCTGAAATAAAAATAAATCCAGTGGTGTCGTTCCTGTGAAGCCTGGCCTCATCTGAGCACCCTAACAGTGTTCTCAGTAAAGTTTTTTTGTTTGTTTTGTTTTTTTGTTTTATGTATGTGAGTACACTGTCACTATCTTCAGACACACCAGTAGAGGGCATCAGATCCCATTACAGATGGTTGTGAGCCACAATGTTGTTGCTGGGATTTGAACTCAGGACCTCTGGAAGAGCAGTCAGTGCTCTTAACCACTGAGCCATCTCTTCAGTCCATCTCTTTAACCTTTGCTCTTGCTCAAGTGAGTCTTTATTCATGTCTATTAAATGTTTGCTGCTTTAAAAAAGATGTTCCAGGGGGGTTGGGGATTTTGCTCAGTGGTAGAGCGCGTGCCTAGGAAGAGCAAAGCCCTGGGGACGGTCCCCAAACCAAAAAAAAAAAAAAAAAAAAAAAAAGATGTTCCAGGACCAGCAGGATGGCTAAGCGAGTGAAAGCTCTTCCACCAAGAGTGACAGCCAAGTCCTCCAAGTTATCCTCTGGCTTCCACAGTATGCCATGGAATGTGTCCACAAAACAAATACATAAATGTAAAAAAAAAAAAAAGAAAGAAAAGAAATAAGGGCTGGAGAGATGGCTCAGTAGGTTAAGAGCACTGACTGCTCTTCCAGAGGTCCTGAGTTCAATTCCCAGCTTCCAATGCCCTCTTCTGGCATGTCTGAAGACAGTGACAGTGTACTCACATATATAAAATAAATAAATCTTTAAAAAAAAAAAAACAAAAATCAAGGCTGATTAAGAGCACTTGTTGCAGGGTTGGGGATTTAGCTCAGTGGTAGAGCGCAAGGCCCTGGGTTCGGTCCCCAGCTCCGAAAAAAAGAAAAGAAAAAAAAAAAAAGAAGAGCACTTGTTGCTTTTACTAACGTTCAGTTCCCTGCACACACTTGGTGGCTCACAACCATGCATAACTCCTAACTCCAGTTCGAGACCAGCAACCTCTTCTGGTCCCTCAGGCAGAGACACACACACACACACACACACACACACACACACACACACACACACACACACACACACACACACACTAAATCTAAAGAATGTATTTAGGCTTTTTCAAAGAAATTATAATATAGACTATTTAATATTATAATGCTTAATAACAGGCCTAGCACTGAAGCATAAGCTTGTAACCCCAGTACCCAGAAGGTGGAAGCAGGAAAATTATGAATTCAAGACCAACCTGAGCTACCTACTAAGACTCTGTCTCAAAGAACTAAAGGCTGGAGCATTGAGCGAGCTCAGGGGCTTAAGGTACTTTACTTGCTGCCAAGCCTCATGACCTGCATATAATCGCCAGGACACACATAGTGGAAGGAAAGATCCAGCTCCACAGATATGCTCTGACCTCTACCACATGCCAAGACATGTGCTCCCACACGCGCGCGCGCGCGCGCACACACACACACACACACACACACACACACACACACACTCTATATGTATGTATAAATGTAATACCACTTTTTAAGATTAGCAGTGTGGATAAGCCTGCCTAGCATACGCTGACCCTGGGTTTGCACCTTAACATTGCAAATAATAATATTTAATAACATTGAGTTGATGGATAGATAGGCAAAAGAATGAGTAGATATATAGTAAAACACTAGGACTTTGGACTGTCTGTGTAGAGAGTGTTAGGTTTTTATTCTATAATTCAATTTTTCTGTTTCAGTTTTGTGATATTCTCTAAAGCCAGGTGTGGCACATACCTGTAATAGCACTTAGAAGGTAGAGACAAGAAGATCAGGAGTTCAGGCTCATCTTCCACTAGTTGGAGGTCAGCCTAGGGTCTGTGAGGCCTCCTAAAATCAGAAAACAGGGCCAGTGAGACAGCTCAGTGGGTAAAGCACTTCCCATGAAGCCTGATACCCTGGAGGAAGATCTAGACCCCACATGATGGAAGGAAAACAGGATTGTCCTCTGACCTCTGTACACATGCACCATAGTAGTAATAGCTGACTGCCAACAGTGGCTGTACAGCCCTCTAGCTGTGTCACTTGCACAAACCTCATCACCTTGACTGACCTCACTTGGTATATGAGTCATGTTTCTAGATCATCATGTAGTACTTCATCCTGACTCTTCATGATAGTTACAGAGCATCTCTTTCACCGATATGCCATGACTTAATTAGCTAGTGCCTAGGAGATTCCTTGGGATTGTTTACTTTTTCTCATGTTACATGAAATACTTCAGTGGGGGCTAATGAGATGGCTCAGGAGATAAAGGCACTTGCCACCAAGCCTGAAGACCTGAGTTCAAATCCCAAGACATCACAGAAGGAAAGCACCAATTCCTGCATGGTGTCTACATTTAACCAAATAAACAGTTCATATAGTGGGTTTTTTTTGTTTTTGTTTTTTTTTTCCCTTCTTCTTTCTTTTTTTCGGAGCTGGGGACCGAACCCAGGGCCTTGCACTTGCTAGGCAAGCGCTCTACCACTGAGCTAAATCCCCAACCCCTAGTTTTTGGTTTTTTTTTGGTTTTTTTTTTTTTTATTAAGAAGAATTATACTTCAATGACACTGTAAGTGTACATCTTTATCCACTTGAGGGTTTCTGAAGAGTCAGTTCCTTGAGATGGAATTAAGGGGTATGAGGGAAAGAAAGCTGCTCTCCAGAAAGGTGGTGCTATATACAGTCATTTCATGTGTTCTCCCTTTTATTTTGTCTGTTATTTTATTTTGAAACAGGGTCTTTCTACATAGTCCTGGCTGTCCTGGAACTCACAGAGATCCACCTGCCTCTACCTTCCAAGTGCTGGGACTAAAAGCTGGCACATTTAGTCTGGTTCTTATGTTAACAACAGAGGCACTGGACTTGCTAATTAAAAAGTGGCAATGCATCCTTATAGCTGCCTCTCACAACAGAAACATTGTAGTTTCCAGAACTTTCTTATATCTAAGAATTGATACGTTTTTTAAAGATTTATTTATTATATATGAGTATACTTTTGCTATCTTCAGAAGAGGGCATCAGATCTCATTACAGATGGTTGTGAACCACCATGTGGTTGCTGGGATTTGAACTCAGGACCTGTGGAAGAGCATCAGTGCTCTTAACCACTGAGCCATCTCTCCAGCCTGAATTGATAACTTTCTTTTAGAGATACAATTTGGATACTTACAACCCACTGAGGCATCCCCTTGGTCCAACTTGTATACTTAAATAAATGTGTTCTCAGACACCTCAGATGTTTGGCCTCATCATGCACTTTCTTAGCATTTTTAGAACCAAGCTCTCCCTGTTATCTTATGCCTTACTCAACCTTTGTCTGTTGGTGTTGCTGGGGTCCTGGGTCACCTTCCCTGTCCAGAAGATAAGGGACTGACTAATGAAAATGCAGTCATGGTTTTCCATTGTGTTGATTTTCTGCATATGTTGACCCATTTGCTTGTGGCATAGCATTTTTTCTTTACAAGTGATTATGAAATTGAGAGGCTGTGCAAAAGCAAAGCCAACAATCTTCCACAATGTTACCACCTTCCCCTTACACATGTGTTCCCTTTGCTTAATGCAGACTTGAAAGTCTTCTGACTTTGTGCTGATGTTCTCCCCTAGTTCTTCCAGAAGGCAGCGCTGAATGTGCGAGACAACGTTGGTGAAGAGGTGGATGCAGAACAGTTGATTCAGGAGGCCTGCCGCAGCTGCCTGGAGCAGGTAAGGGCCAAGGGATGCAGACAAAGGTTCAAGGTGGGCTAAGAGTGGGGGACATGAGGAAGCCACTTACATCTGGTTGAGCTTAGGGCAATTGCTGACAACTGAAGCAGCATACACATGTGCCAGGGCCCATACAGGTCATGCATGTTCATCCCTGTGTGACCAAGGAAGAAACTGCTTACCAAACTGACAGAAACAGAAGGAAATAGTGGTTATCTGGGAAGCTACAGTAGCTAGCGGGTAGAAGGTTGATTCAGTTTGGTACATGTTGTCATTCTTGTTTACTTGATATCTGCTTAGGAAAGTACTTGTAAATTGTACACACATACACAAATGCAGTGGTAACAGTGTATTGTGATATAAACCAACACATTACACCCCCTCATGTATGTAATATCTGTTAGTTTTGCCACAATAAAGCAAATGAAAAAGGCAAAGAAGGGCCAATAAGATGTTTGCTACCGGGGTTGGGGATTTAGCTCAGTGGTAGAGCGTTTGCCTAGCAAGCGCAAGGCCCTGGGTTCGGTCCCCAGCTCCGAAAAAAAAAAAAAAAAAAAAAAAAGATGTTTGCTACCAAGCCTGATAGCGGAGTTTAATTTCCAGAACCCATTCCCACAAGCTGTCCTCTGACCTACATAAGTGTCCACACACATACACACATGCAGTCAATAAATAAATAAAACTTTGTCACGTTTTTAAAAAGGAAAACACATTGTAATTTAAGATCTGCCTTGCCTCTGCAAGTGGTTAGTGAATCCCCTTCAAGTAGTCTTAGCTTCTTTGGGGGTCATGGGGCCTGGCACCCTTTTTGTCCTCCTGCATCTCAGGTGTGGTCAGGAGACTTGACATCATTTCTATAAGTGACTGTTTCAGACACTAGAGAACCTGATGCTTGTGTCAGCTGTGCTATTAATGGAGACTGTCAGCATCCAGCATGTGCTTTGCTTGACTGTGAACTTGTTAACGATGCCTTGCTTGGCTGTGACGAGATTCAGAAAGGAGCAAAGACACTGCCTGAACCGCAGCTCTGGGAGGGCACAGCTCCCCAGAAGAACACTGGAAACAGACCTGCTTCTTGGAGACCATGATGTTTTAGCCAACAAATTCCTAAGAGGCCAGACTGTTTACTGCAGGAATGAGCGTCATGTGTGAACAACTGTAACCGTTGTTAACAGACATTTGCTGATAGTGTCCCTAAGGTTGAACTGAAGGAGGATAAATTGAAAGATCTCTCTTCATTCACCTGCATCTCAAATCCCTTTCCTCTGGGTGTTTGTGTGTATCCGTGTGCATGTGTGTAAGTGGTCCACGGCAAGTATATAAAGTCAGAAGACAACTGTATATAAATAAAGTCAGAAGATGACTGTCTGAAGTTCTTCCTTCCTCCAAGTAATACCTGAACATGGAACTCACTCAGATCATCAGGCAGCAAATGCATTTACCTTCTGAGCTAGCTCACTGGTCCCTGTCTTTTTATTTCTCACTCCACTTGTTATTTATTGAGGGCCTACTATGTGCTTCTTAGTATCAGGCACCATCAATGTGCACTGTGGCCACAGTCCACTCCCATGACAATACCCAACAAATGTCCAGTAAGAGAGCTTGCTAGAAGATGAAGAGTTCAGGGCAAGAAAGGGTGCGGTGTGTCTAAGGAGTGAGTGAGGAGAGTGTTACCAGTTCCATAGGGTAACGGCGTGGTATATAGATAGCATGGCTGTAGTAGGCAGAGCATGCAGCCCCGGTGGATGGTGTGGGTGTGTAATCACAGAGTGGCCTAGTGTCATTTGCATTTTAGCAAGATTCCTATTAACTGGAGTACAGCTCAGCAGCAAGGTGTTTGCCTGAGCTCCATCCCCAATAATCAAAAGGTAAAAGAAACATCGTCCTGGCTGCTTCGGGAACACTGAATTGGAAAAGGATTTAGGAGACTCCTGAGGAGTTCGGATAAGATGTGAAGATGAAGAAGGGTCAGGAGAGATGCCTCAGTGGGCAAGGTGCTTGTCACAAAAGCCTAACAATGAGACTAACCCCCCAAGCCCACCTAAAGGGGAGGGAACCAACGCCATAAAGTTGTCATCTGACTCCCTCGTGTGTGTAGGGGTTGAGGCATATATGCCACAACCCCCACAAACACACACACACACACACACACACACACACACACACACTAATAGTAGTTATAATAATAAATTTTTTTTTAGAATGTTAAGTAGGCATGACCAGCATTCACTGTCCCCTGCTTTCGAATGCCAGGTGTGGTAGTCCTGGGGCTCAGGAATAGAGGCAAGAGGATCTCTGAGATTAAGGCCAGCCTGGTGAAGGCATGTGAAGTCTACACCAGCCTGTGCTACACAGTAAGATCCTGTCTGTAGAAACAACAAAAATGGCCTGGAGAGATGGCTCAGCAGTTAACACTGACTGCTCTTCCAGAGGGCATGAATTCAGTTCCCAGCACCCACAGAGGAGCTCAGAGTTGTCTATAACTCTAGTCCTATGGGATCCAATGCCCTCTTCTAGTATGGGAACAAATAGCTGGGCATAGTGGTGCACACCTTTAATCCCAGCATCTGGGAGGCACAGACAGGTGAATTTCTGAGTTTCAGACTAGCCTGGTCTACAGAGTTGAATTCCAGAATAGCTAGGGCTACACAGAGAAACACTGTCAAAAGAAAATGTTTTACACACACGCGCACACACACGCACACACACGCACACACACACACACACACGCATTAATAAAATTTGTTTTAGGCCTCCCTTGTCTAAAACATACACATTTACTTGATTAGAAAATTCTTCAGACTACACGTGATGATTTACACTAGGATTATTTTATTCACTGCTGGTGGAAGTTATTTATTTTATACTAACCTTGTGGGTTCCGAAGCATCCTTACCCACTGCCAACTTCCAGCCCAGTGTTTTAGTTCGGGTAGGTTAAGTCCTGGTTCTCTTGCCTTCACTCCTTATGCCCTTTCTTCCTTCTCAGTGTTCCTTCTCTCTGACCCTTCCTTGTGTTTGTTTGGGGGAAATGGCTGAGCTCCCCTCCCATGTATTCCCTTGAGTTTTCTCGTTTGCGTTTGTTCACTTTATTTTTGCAGATAGCATATTTCACTGAGAGGATTTGTACAGCAGGGCACTGGTGGAGCGTACTTTTAATCCCAGCATTGAGGAGGCAGACATAGGCAGGTGGTCTCAGTTCGAGGCCAATCTAGTCCACAGAGTGAGTTCCAGAACAGCCAGGGCCACACAGAAAAACCTGTCTCAGAAATTAGAGGGAGGGAGAGGTGTTTGCACACGCCTTTAATCTCAGCACTGAGGAATCAGAACCAGGCAGATCTCTGTGTTTGAGGCCAACCTGGCCTATATGACAAGCTCTCCGAGTAATGCTTAAGAGTATAGACTTAGCTGGGCATATTCCAAGCCTCTAGCTCAGCAACGAGGAGGCAGAGGCAGAGCAGTTTTAAGTTGGATGCCAGCCTGGCTACCTAGCAAGTCCTCAGTGAGCTTGGCTTCATGGAAAGACCCTTTCTCAAAACAAGGGTTGGCAAGATGGCTCTGAAATTAAAGGTGCTTCCTGACAGCATGTGGGAAAGACAGCTGACAGGTCTGACGTACACACACACACACACACACACACACACGAATACACACACAAATGCATACACATCTTTTTTCCCTTAGAGCTGCATGAATGTGCAGCAGTCCTGAGGGTCAACCCCCTAAGTGCTGAGATTAACGTGAGTTGGCTGTTGTGCTTCGAGGCCTCATACACACTGAGCACAGGCCAGCCTTTGGTGCCTCACCAGCCCCTTCCCTTTCCTCCATAGTCACAGGCAGAAACAGAATGTGCTTCATAGCCACTTTTCATAAATGGATATGTGTGCTGGTGCCTTCCTGGCATGCTCCTCTTTGAACATAATGTGAGTGTGAACTACAGGAAAACTAACCATTCTGAGGTTGTTTACAATCGCTGTACTCCCCACCAAGCACTGACTGTCAACACTGGTCTTCCCTTTCAGGCAAAGCTACTCTTTTCAGATGGAGAAAAAGTGATACCCAGATTGGCCCATGAACTTCCAGGGATCAAGGTGAGAATCACTGCCTAGGGCCTTGGGAGAGGAGAGTGAAGTGGGAGGCAGGTAAAGTATGTGGACCTGGGAAATGACACACCATCTGTAGAGCCAGGTCCAAAAGACACCATTCAAGACTTCTGAGACCTAGGTCAGGTGGTAGCCTCTGGAGTCCAGGGCCCGTTTACTGTAGCCGCATAAGACTTCAGCTCCCAGGCACCAGCCTTGCATGGACTTCTTCCCTTTTTCTACAGCGTGGCCGGCAGGCAGAAGAGGAGTCCCACCGAGGAAGCCCCATTCCCAAAAAGGTAAGCAAGTAAGTCCTTGTTGGAGCTTCCAGCTGGGAAAGGGCCCTTCAGTTCCAAAAGAAGACCTTGGCTTTCATTACCTTTGGGCTTTTCCAGGCATGGGGTGGCAAGGAGAGAAACAGTCGCTCTCCAGGGCACTTCCAATGTCATTTGTTTTCTCTGGACAATCATCTGTCCTGGAGACTGACCTGGCCCCAGCAGACTAGACCAGGGATGCCCCCCCAGACCAGGGCTCTGACAGCTCTTCTCTGTGCAGAGGAAAGGTCGGCCTCCTGGACACGTCCTGTCAAATGACCGCGCAGCTGCTGGCATGGTGTGAGTAGGGGTTACCAGTGCTAAAGGGAATTGGGGGGTGAGGTGGGTTGCCATGAGTGGGAAGAAGCCAGAAATGAAAGTCTGGTAGACTCGGGTCCATTGGTGTAAGCTACTGTGGGAGAGGATTCCCGACCCAGAGATGGAGTTGTTTTGTCCTGCCTTTACACAGCCCACAACAGTTCCAACTTGATTAAACCCCAGACCTGATTCATGTCTGAATGTTCAGAGTTGATCTAAGTACAAGCTTACAAGTACTCTGTAAAGAGTACTCTGTAAAAATTTAGCAGATTTTTTTTTTTAAAAAGTCACTATTACTTGCCTTAGTAGGCTCCAGTAGCAGGCACCTGAGATCTCTACACTTAGGAGGTGAAGTCAGGATGATTCTGGTTTCCTCAGCTACACAGTGACTAGTGGCTTAAAGGCCAGTCTGGACTATATGAGACACTGTCACAAAAAAAAACAAAAAACTAATCATACAATTATTAGAAGCACTATTAGAGACTAGAGGATGGTTCTTTTCTTTTCAAAGAGCTCTTTTAAGTTCTATTTGGAGAGCATTCTTAGATACATCACAAAATGAGTAGAAGACTCAGGGTTATAAATCCTCCCTCCCTGCCCCATATATGTGTACCTGTTAGCAACAACTGACACTAGAATGGCACGTTTGTTAGAGTTTATGACTGCCTCAGCTTAACGCCATCATGGAGCCTGCAGGCTGCTGTGGGGTTCATTCCTGCTGTTGTGAGTCTGAGTTTGGGCAAAGTTATAACGATCTGTATCCAGTTACAGCATCCTTTCTGAAGCCTTTTTAAAAGTCCTGTCTTGGAGACAAGGTCTTACTCTAAACCATTTTGGGTCTGAACTCACTAAGTAGACCAGGCATTTTCATCCCTCGTGAACACAAGGTGGGCAGGGGCTGCCGGCCTGACCTCCTTCCCACCGAGGAGAAAGCTGCAGCGGGGCACACCTGGCCTTGCCCGTTGCTAGGCTCTGAGGTAGTTTCTGCTCTAGGCCTTCTTTTCTTCATATTTTTTTAAATTAGGGTTTTATTTTTCTGTACATTGGTGGTCTGCCTGCATGTATGTCTGCATGTCGGATCCCCTGAAACTGGAATTGCAGGCGGTTGTGAGCTGCTGTGTGGGTGCTGCAGCTGTGCCTGTCATTGCTGAGCCGCCTCTCCAGCCCCTCCTTTTTATTTCTAATGACTGCCAGAAAACAGTACACCATCATCACTTGGCCCTCCAGTGACATCCCTCCCTCCATCACTTGGAGAATTCACCTGGTTTTTTTTTTCTTCTGAGCAGATGGAAACCAAAATCCTGTGAACCAATTCGCCGAGAAGGCCCCAAGGTATGCTTGTGTGAACATGACAGTGACCGAGGCTCTGGGCCCCTGTGAGGCAAAGAGATTGGAAGTGATGATGCGTGCTATGTTCACACCATTCCAGACCCATCTTCCCTGTCTCCCTGCCTTCGGCCACTATGGCCTCCAGACAGTGTTCCAAGGAAGGACTAGAATTAGAAGGAAAGTAAAGAGCTGGGCTGGGCAGCCGGGTAGCAGATGCTGCCTGGCGTATGAAGGCCCTAGGTGTGATCCTGACACACGCTGTACTGAGGACACGCCCTCTCCGCGCTCTGCTCCTTCCCTTGCCTGTCTGGCCCTCCGTCAGCCCCCTCTGTTCCCTAAGCTTCATGTCTACATTCATGTCATATGTACATAGGTGATTTATATGTATATATGGGATCTAGGAACTGCACATGAGAAAGCGTACAGTATTGTCTTTCTGAAACTTACTTGATTAATTTAATGTGACCCCTGCAGTTGCATCATTTTCCTGCAGGTGGAATGACTTCCTTCTTTCCTGGAATTAGAGGGAAACTTAAAAGCTGGGCTAAAGGCTCAGCCCTGTAGTAGAGCTCTCGTCTGGCATGAACGAGGCCCTGGTTTTGATTAGTTTTTAATAGATAATTTTAAAATTCAGAGCACAGTGCTGACGCGTGTATCCCAACACTTGGGAGGCAGAGGCAGGAAGATCACTGCAAGTTCAAGGCTAAAAGTAAGTTTCTAAAAGGGAGAATTAAGTCTTTAAACTGACAGCTGCTAACACTTACTACTTTGTTTGTGAAGACACCACCCAGGATTTGTGCTCTGCTGGCTCACTTATCTTTGCGATGCTGTGACAAGATGCAGACCGTGTTCCTGTTTGGACTTGAGAGTCCTTCCTGCCATCCCCTGTTGGGCTGGTGGGATCTCGTTTCCTGGCATTATCTCACGCTCCCAATACACTTGAAGCTTGCCTGGGCATACAGCTGCTGGTGATAAAGCCAAGCATGAGGCCCAGATCTGTTAATGCCTTTAGCCTCTGCCACCTCCAAGATACTTTTGCAATTTTATTTATGATCAGAATTCTTTATTGAAATGTGGATGCCTAGTGAGGTACATAGAGGCATTCCCTCTCCTTGTTAGAACTTTATTAAATAAGTTAGCTACTGTCTTTGTTACAGTTTCTATTGGTGTGGTAAAATGCCATGGCCAAGAGCAACTTAGGGAGGACAGGGTTAATCTCATCTTACACTGCCACATCACAGTCCGTCAGCAAGGGGAAGTCAGAACAGGAACTCAGGGCAGGAAGCTGACGCAGAGACCATAGAGGGTGCTGCTAATGACTTGCTCCTTGTGCCCCACTTGGCCTGCTTCGTCCCCGTCTCCCCCATTGAATTCACAGATACCTGCCTGTTTTTGCCTCCCAAGTGCTGGGATTAAAGCCATGAGCTACTGTGCCTGTTAACCTTTCTTGTAGAACCTAGGGCCACCAGCCCAGAGGTGGTGGCGTGCACCATGGGCAGGGACCTCCCCATAAATCACTAATTATGACTCTACAGACTTGTCTGCAGGCAGAGAGGGGCATCTTCTCACCTAAGAAAGAATCCTCTTCCCAGACGTTGGCATTGAATGAGCCACCTCATCTAGCCCTCCCTCTGCTTCCCTACAGTTGTAATTTCCGTGTTGCTCTAGAGAGGGGAAGTGAGTGAAAGACAACTGAGAAAGCACAGACAACTGGAGTCCCTAGCCACACTGATGGGTTGTGCTGTGTGACCACAGCACAGACCATATAGAACCACTAGATTCTAAAATCTTCAAGAAATTTCTTGAGTTCTAAAACTGGTGATCCAGGTTCTCCTGAATCTTTCTGTTTTCTCCAAACCCCCTTTTTGGTCCTAAAAAGAGGTCTTCCTCAGCATGACCCATATGGTAGGCATCTCCAGTACTATTTCCCTGGCCCACTTCACCCAAATCTCCTCTGTGTGGCTATTAATGCACTTACTTACTGTGCATGCGTGCACAAGATCATCTGAAGCTCAGTGACCCTCCCAGGGGTTGGTTCTCTCCTTCCACTGTGTGGTCTTGGGGATCAGATGCACATCACCATGCTCAGGGCACATGATCTTGCCCATTGAGCCACCTCACCAGCTCTCTGGGTCTTTTTAGTATAAAGCTTTTATGTGTATAAAGCTTTTATGTGTATGTGAGTATGTATGTGGGTGCCCATTAAGGTCAGAAGAGAGCATTATATTCCCTTGAAGCTGGTGGTTGTAAGTTGCCTGATTCAAACTCATCCTCTGTAAGACCTCCAGTGCCTCTTGTCCATGGTGGGCTCAGGAATCTTACTCATCCACGCTTATGGCCTCAGACCAAGTCTTACACACTTCCCAGGTTTCTTTGTCCCTCTCACACCTTCAGCTCTCAACCTTGTAGTTTCTTCCTGTTTTGCTAGTCCTCGCTTCCGGAAGTTGCACAGGCGTGGCAAACAGCTTATCTAGGGTGTGAGGGCCATCTGCCTACAACATATGTCACTCAGTGGTGCCTAGAGTTGACTAAGGTGATGTGGCAGGCTTGGCAGGTGGACTGTCCCACCTTCGCCACTCCATGTGCACCCCTCCTAAAGCTGCATCTCATCCTAAGAGAGTGACTCACCGTGGCAGAGCACGGTCATTTTCTGGTCAGAGGTACACAGGCGCTATGCCCCCAGCCAGAACCTCCAAATAAGCTCTCAGACACAGCAGATCCAACATTGTAATGAGGATCTCTCTTCATAAAACATTAGTGTTTGTTGTTTTGTTATTCTGAGATAGGCTCTCACTGTATGTAGCCTAGGCTAGCCCTGAACTCGGTATCCTTCTCAGCCTCACAGGTGTGTACCACTGTGACAAAAAGTGAGCTCCACTTTATGTGCTGATGATTGTAACAGAACACAGGGCCTCGTATGTGCCAGGGACTGAACACAGGGCCTCGAGTGTTCAGCTCCTGCCTATTTCTTACCTTAGCTAATTTTGCCTGTTGTCTTCCCTCACCTCTGCATCCAGTCCAGCCCTTACCTGTGAATGCACTACAGTTCCTGTCTGCTTTCTCCTCCTCCTCACTGTTGCCACAGCTTAGGCCCTTCATTCTGATTTGTCATAGCAGCCTCACTCTCCTGTGTGTCATCCACATTGCTGAAAGAGTAAACTATCCTTAAAGCACATCAGGCTTACTCCAGTAGACGCTGTAGTGGTTCTGTGTGACCACCGCACAACCCGTCAGTGTGGCGAGGGACTCCAGTTGTCTGTGCTTTCTCACTTGCCTCTCACTCATTTTCCCTTTCTTAGCGTAACACAGAAACTACCTAGTTTGTTCAGTGTTCCAAACCAGTGCTCCTCACCTTTATGTACTGCACTCTGCAGGATGCCCCTTCCCTCCCTACCTGTTTGATTTGCACTCACCGTTCCAGAGGTAACTTCAGGGGTTAGCTCTTCAAGAGAGACCTGTCTATTTTATCCATCCCTTTATACACCTCCCATGTCTTGCACCCAGCCATGTCATGGCCCCCTCAGATGGTCCATCAGATAGTCTTTCAATCAGTCTGTGTCTTAACTCATCTCTCTATCCTCAGTGTCTAGCACAGAGCCTAACATTGTAAGTACTCTATTCCCTGCATAAACTATCAAGTAATGGATAAGGAGGGAGGAAGAAAGGACAGGGAAGGAGTGTCACGACCCCTTACTGGCCTGTTTTTGTTTTTGTTTTTGTTTTTCCAGTGGGACCCAGCTCGGCTGAATGAATCTACCACCTTTGTTTTGGGGTCTCGAGCCAACAAGTAAGTCTGAGACCCTTGGTACTAATGGAGAGGATTGGCTGATGGCTCACTAACGGGGCCAGCACCTACTGCCACTCTTCCTTCATTTTTCAGGGCCTTAGGGATGGGAGGCACCAGAGGGAGGATTTACATCAAGCACCCACACCTCTTTAAGGTAGGTGAGCGCTGGAGGGGAGAGCCATGCCACTGTGGTTGTAGACAGCCTTGGAAACTGAGGCATAGAGAAGCTTGGACAAACACTGACCTGGTAGTCAAAACATCTGGAATTGGGTTCCCTTACCTGCACCCTTTGCCCAGCTATGCCAAGCCCAGTGTAGAGAGCTCCCTTTGCCTGCCTCATGGGATTGTTCCTGGAATGAAAGTGCAGCCAGGTGCAAGTCTGCAGTCCCCTACACTCTGCAGCTCAAGCTAAAGCATGGCGCACAGGCACGGTCCACCCTGCCCAGCGTCTTTTCTGCCTTTAGTCTTGTACAGTTTTATTTTGTTTGTTTTGGAGACAGGGTTTCTCTGTGTAATCCTGGCTGTCCTGGAACTGGCTCTGTAGACCAGGCTAGCCTCAAATTCAGAAATTCTGCCTCTACCTTCTGAGTACTGGGACCAAAGGCATGTACCAGTACCACCAGGCAACTGACTGATATTTTTGCAGAAAAACCTGTTGTCAGTGATATCTCGATGGCTTATCTGTCCTACACAAATAATTTGCCATCATCTTACTTGTAACAACAGCATAGACGTCACAGGATTGTTTTTAAACGGAGTCTCACGCTGCCCAGGCTGTTCCCTCACTCACTCCAGGCCCTCAGCCTCCACCTGCCGAGTGCTAGGATTACAGGCCTGTGCCACCATGCCCAGCCAGCCCTTCCTTACTGGTGGATAGTCCCTTCCAAACTTTTGTAATAAAACTGTTCCAACAAGTGTTCTTGTTTATATCTCTAGATGAGTCTAAGGGTAAATGCCCAAAAATGGAATTTCTGTGTCAGCAGTCATACCCTCTTAGTTTTTTATTACAATAATACTTGAGAAGTGAGCTATTACTTAAAAATGCAAAAGGGGTGTGTGGGGTGTGTGTGTGTGTGTGTGTGTGTGTGTGTGTGTGTGTGTGTGTGTGTGTGTACGCGTGCATGCATATGTGTGCATGCATGTACCAGATGTGGTCACGGGCAGAAAGATCACATTAGAGATCAGCCTATTCTGCATATGAGACTCTGTCTCCACAAAATAATGACAGTTTTTTAAGCAGGGGGACCAGGGATGACCCAGTGGTAGAGCGCTGACCTAACACTCGTGATTCCCTACCCAGGTGTGATGACATGTGCTATCCCAGCACTTGAGAGGCAGAAGCAGAGGAACTGCCATGACTTTGAGGTTTGCCTGGGCTATCTAGCTCGACCACAGCTCCAAGCAATCAGTCCCCTAGCTAAGGTCCCCCCTCTGTTTAAATAGCCTGCCCAGCTTATGACCTAGGTCTTTTGTGAGTGTCACATAGTGCATTAGCACTTTGGACTACCATTCTGCTTCCTAACAAGAACCTGTGAAGTAAATGCTGGCTCTCTCTTGACAAGGTCTTAGTTAGCCCAGGCTGACCTTGAACTCCAGGT